>NC_069501.1:986360371-986661621 GCF_027579735.1 Bombina bombina
GGGTATGGAGTGTATGTAGTGTTATTGATAAGTTTATGTATGTATTGAATGTGTTTGCGTGTAAATGTGTTACGTGTACAGAAAAATCACTCGCTCGCTAACTCACACTACTACTAATTCTCACTAACACACTACTACTAATTCTCACTAACAAACACTCCCACTAACTCTCACTAACTACCACTAACTCACGCTCCCACTAACAACTCTCACTAACAACTCCCACTCCCACTAACTCACTCACGCTCCCACTAACAGACTCTCTCCCACTCCCACTAACTCCCACTAACTCACTCACGATAACACTAACAACTGACTCTCTCACGCTAACACTAACTCACTCACAATAATGCACCAACTCTCTAATCTTAAACCTCCAATCTCCAAAGACCCACCAGCAACACAGTCAAAGAAGCCCTGCTTGTGTGGTGCTTATATACCCTGTGTAAATGTTTAATGATGTACCAATTTCCGTTGTAAATTGTGTTCAGGTGTGCTTTATTAGCAATTAATATTAGTGCAATGTGTATTAGTTGTGTGAATTTGCGCATGCTCATTTTGAGTTAGTATTTGTGGAATGTGTAGAATGCGATGATGTCATAGTGGTCGTTTTCTCTAACATTGTCCAATAGTATTCTTTTTAAATGTGAATTTGCGATGGTGTGGTATTAGTGAAGTGTTGTATATGTATGTTTGTCCTAATATATAGTGATATTGAATGCGATTATTTTTCTAGTGTATGTATATATTTTTTATTCCTTGTTGTTATTTTGCAAATTTCCGCATCTTAAAGTATATGCGTATTCCCCGTATTAAATTTTATTAAAAATCCCCCCGCTTGTGAATGTGTAATGCTTGTGTGCTTTGTTGATTGATTGTTGTTGTGACATTTGCGGCGTGTTATTGTTGTGCATGATGTGGTATGCGTCATATGACCGAGCTGTGCGTATTCTCGCGAGATCGAGTGTTAGGTGAAAAAAGCTATTTTTTTGCTTTCCCATTGATCTCTATGGGAGACTGTCTAACGCGGGCAGTATTCCGCGTGTGACATACACGCGTTAGGAGCATCGTTAGATGGTCTTTTTTGAACTCTAAATACCGGAGTCAAACAATGCCGTGCGTTAGACATAAAACACGCGTGGCGTTAGCAACCCGTCTACCGCCGAACTCCAAATCTAGCCGTAAGTAACTCTATAAGAATTAAATAAATAAGTTCTAATTGTGTGATGGGATATGTGCGCATATTGTTTAAATTGGGTAAAGTAAGGCTATTAATGATAATACAAAGTATAATAGTCTAAAAGTTTGATGCATGGTATGAAATTTTCATTATTAAAGTATATGACCTCATAGATGGGCAAGATAGCAAGCCACAATAGGTAAAGATATTGTTTTTTTTATTGCAAGGTTCTCAAGATGTTAATCATACGGATTAGCATTGTCCAATAGGATTAGTGCACAATGTATATAGGGCAGAGTAAAATGGCACACAATCATGTCCATGAATAAGGAATAGCCGAAACATGTAGGGCGGATTGTACCTTTGCCATGACATATCAGCAGAATTGTTTTTAAGCTCTGTTGCTTAAGTTTTGCTGAAAGAATAAATAAAGAAGAAAATTGCTTTTGAAGGATTGCTGTGTATTTTCGTCTGTTTGCTGCATCACATACTATTTGTACACTATTTAATAGGTATTAGGATATAGAGATTGCTTTTTCACATATATAGATGGGTAGGGAAATATAGGCGGGGACATGTACAGTCAATATGATAGTGTACACCCGTATCACTATATGTAAAATATAAGTTACACTACTACACAAAACAATTAGTTTCATATAAAAATATATAATAAAAAAGATGTCACATTCCATAACCACGATCACGATCTAGATATTGTTTTAACATACTGTATGTATCCTCTATATATAAGTAGTGATGTCGCAGTTAGCCGGAGAACCGTTCCCGGCGATCTTAGCTTGTTCGCGTTCGCCGCGGCAGGCGAACATATGCGATGTTTGATCCGCCCCCTATTCGTCATCATTGAGTAAACTTTGACCCTATATCTCACAGTCTGCAGACACATTTCAGCCAATCAGCAGCAGACACTCCCTCCCAGACCCTCCCAACTCCTGGGCAGCAGCCATTTTAGATTCATTACGATCCTGCATTCTTAGTGAGAGGAGGGATAGTGTTGCTGCTGGTGATTTTATAGGGAAATTGATAGCTAGGCTAGTGCATTCAGTGTCCACTACAGTCCTGAAGGACTCATCTGATCTCTGCTGTATGGACAGCACCCCAAAAAGCCCTTTTTAGGGCTAGAACTTCAGCCCAAAAAGCCCTTTTTAGGGCTATAACTTCAGTCGTTTTTTTGGGGGGGGGGTTTTGAAATCTAATTGCATTTGCCTTCCTGTCAGCCTGTGTGTGAGACTCACAGCATATACTGTGCCTACTTGCTCACTGCCACCACTCATATCTGGTGTAACATTAGTGTAAATTTAAAAAACAACAACTTTTACATCAGTCTGCTAGTGTAATCTAATTGCAGTTGCCTGCCTGCCAGCGTGTGTGCCAGGCCCACTTGCCAACTAGTGCCACCAATCATATTTGTTATAACAGTAGTTTAAATATTTAAAATAAAAACATTTTTGACTGTGAAACATCAGTCTGCTAGTGTAATCTAATTGCAGTAGCCTGCCTGCCTGCCAGCATGTGTGCCAGGCCCACTTGCCAAGATAGTGGCACCACTCATATTTGTTGTAACAGTAGTGTAAATATTTAAAAAAAAAAACTTTTTGACTGTGAAACATCAGTCTGTTAGTGTAATCTAAGTGCAGTTGCCTGCCTGCCTGCCAGCGTGTGTGCCAGGCCCACTTGCCAACTAGTGCCACCAATCATATTTGTTATAACAGTAGTTTAAATATTTAAAAAAAAATACTTTTTTGACTGTGAGACATCAGTCTGCTAGTGTAATCTAATTGCAGTAGCCTGCCTGCCAGCGTGTGTGCCAGGCCCACTTGCCAAGTTAGTGGCACCACTCATATTTGTTGTAACAGTAGTGTAAATATTTAAAAAAAAAAAACTTTTTTGACTGTGAAACATCAGTCTGCTAGTGTAATCTAATTTCAGTTGCCAGGGCAGCCTGCCACTGCCAGCCTGTGTGTCAGGCTCACAGCATATACTGTGCCTACTTCCTCAGTGCCAGCACTCATATCTGGTGTAACATTAGTGTTAATTTTTTTTAAAAAAACTTTTACATCAGTCTGCTTGTGTAATCTAATTGCAGTAGCCTGCCTGCCAGCGTGTGTGCCAGGCCCACTTGCCAAGTTAGTGACACCACTCATATTTGTTGTAACAGTAGTGTAAATATTTTTTTAAAAAAAACTTTTTTGACTGTGAAACATCAGTCTGCTAGTGTAATCTAATTTCAGTTGCCAGGGCAGCCTGCCACTGCCAGCCTGTGTGTCAGGCTCACAGCATATACTGTGCCTACTTCCTCAGTGCCACCACTCATATCTGGTGTAACATTAGTGCTAATTTAAAAAAAAAAACTTTTACATCAGTCTGCTAGTGTAATCTAATTGCAGTAGCCTGCCTGCCTGCCTGCCATCGTGTGTGCCAGGCCCACTTGCCAACTAGTGCCACCAATCATATTTGTTATAACAGTAGTGTAAATATTTGTTGAAAATTTTTTTTGACTGTGAAACATCAGTCTGCTTTTTTGTGTCAGGCTCACAGCGTATACTGTGCTCACTTGCCCAGTGCCACCACTCATATCTTGTTTAATAGTAGTGTAAGTGTACATTTAAAAAAAATAAACTTTTTGGATTGTGAAACATCAGTCTGCTTTTTTGTGTCAGGCTCACAGCGTATACTGTCACTGTGCCCACTTGCCCAGTGGCACCACTCATATTTTGTTTAATAGTAGTGTAAGTCTACATTTAAAAAAAAAATGACAGGCAGAGGCAGGTCACCCCACAGGTTCCGTCGTTGTCGTGGTGCTGTGATTCCCTTTTACTGTACAATAATGCACAGTGTTCAGAGGCCACGTACCATGAACGTGAAAAGTTCTGATGAAATAGTTGACTTTATAACACAGGACACCCAATCTTCTACAGCTTCCGCTCGTAACCTTGACGCACCATCCACCTCCAGCTTAGCTTCGGGCACCTCTCAAGTGACCAGTGCCACTCGCCCACCTGCCGCCACCACCAACACTAGCACCACAGCCGCTTCACTTGATCTGTCAGAGGAGTTATTGGCACATCAGTTGGAAGAAATGAGTGATGTGCAACCATCATTGACAGAGGATGTAGATAACAGTGATATGTCTCAGTCAGGCAGCATTACAGACATGGACGACATACGGTGTGATGATGTTGTACCCGCTGCTGCTTCCTTTGTTTATTTGTCAGATACAAGTGAAGCGGTTGATGATGATGCGTCCGTGGATGTCACGTGGGTGCCCGTTAGAAGAGAAGAAGAAGAAGAGGGGGAAAGTTCAGATGGGGAGACAGAGGAGGAGGAGACGAGTTGGAAGCAGGGGGAGGTCGTCGCAAGGACATAGTAGCACAGTCAGACAGTATGCATCAGCACCCGGGGTCAGCCAGACAGCACGTCAATCAACACATGCTGTTGCCACCACCAGAATGCCGTCATCGCAGAGCTCAGCAGTGTGGCAATTTTTTTGTGTGCCATTTGCAACCTGTGCCAAAAGAAGAGTCGTGGGAAGTCCAACACCCACCTAGGTACAACTGCTTTGCGAAGGCACATGATCTCACAGCACAAACGACGATGGGATGAACACATGAGTAGAAGCAGCACACAAACTCAAAGCCGCCATCCTCCTCCTGCTCCAGCATCTAGAGCCACGTCAACCACTGCTGTACTCCTTGCCCCCTCTCAACCATCCGCCACTCAGTCTCTCTTCCGTAGCAGTTCCTGTTCATCTGCCCACAGTCAGGTGTCTGTCAAGGACATGTTTGAGCGTAAGAAGCCAATGTCCCAAAGTCACCCCCTTGCCCGGCGTCTGACAGCTGGCTTGTCTGAACTCTTAGCCCACCAGCTTTAACCATACAAGCTGGTGGAGTCTGAGGCGTTCAAAAAATTTGTATCTATTGGGACACCGCAGTGGAAGGTACCCGGCCGAAATTTCATTTCACAAAAGGCAATCCCCAACCTGTACTCGATTGTGCAAAAGGAAGTAATGGCATGTCTGGCACACAGCGTTGGGGCAAGGGTCCATCTGACCACTGATAGCTGGTCTGCAAAGCATGGTCAGGGCCGGTATATCGCCTACACTGCGCATTGGGTAAACCTGCTGAAGGCTGACAAGCATTGGAATGCCTGGCTCTGCAGAGGAGTTGGTGACACCGCCACGACTTGCAGGCAGGCCTGCTGCTTCCTCCTCTACTCCTTCTACTCCATCCTCTTCCATAACCTCTTCCTCGGCTGAGTCCTCTTCTGCTGCTGCGTCTTGCTCCACATCAACGGCACCCCCCCAGCTCCCCAGGTACTATTCAACATCCCGGATACGGCAGTGTCACGCCGTCTGCCTGAAAGCAGAGAGTCACACCGCACCAGCACTCCTGTCCGCCCTGAACGCACAGGTGGATCAGTGGCTGACTCCGCACCAACTGGAGATTGGCAAAGTTGTTTCTGACAATGGAAGTAATTTGGTGGCGGCATTGAATTTGGGCAAGTTGACACATGTGCCGTGCATGGCACATGTGTGTAATCTGATTGTACAACGCTTTGTGCATAAGTACCCAGGCTTACAGGACGTCCTGAAGCAGGCCAGGAAGGTGTGTGGCCATTTCAGGCGTTCCTACACGGCCATGGCGCACTTGTCAGATATCCAGCTCGAAACAACCTGCCAGTGAGGCGCTTGATTTGCGACAGCCCGACACGTTGGAATTCAACACTCCTAATGTTCGACCGCCTGCTCCAACAAGAAAAAGCTGTTAACGAGTATTTGTATGACCGGGGTGATAGGACAGCCTCTGGGGAGCTGGGGATTTTTTTGCCACGTTACTGGACACTCATGCGCAATGCCTGTAGGCTCATGCGTCCTTTTGAGGAGGTGATAAACCTAGTCAGTCGCACCGAAGGCACCATCAGCGACATCATACCATTTGTTTTCTTCCTGGAGCGTGCCCTGCGAAGAGTGCTGGATCAGGCCGTAGATGAGCGTGAAGAGGAAGAGTTGTGGTCTCCATCACCACCAGAAACAGCCTTATCAGCATCGCTTGCTAGACCAGCGGCAACGCAGGAAGAGGATTGTGAGGAAGAGGAGTCAGAGGAGGAATGTGGCTTTGAGGAGGAGGAGGAAGACCAAGCACAACAGGCATCCCAGGGTGCTCGTTGTTGTCACCTATCTGGTACCCGTGGTGTTGTACGTGGCTGGGACGAAGAACTTCAGTGACATCAGTGAGGACGAGGAACGGGACCTGAGTAGCTCGGCATCCAACCTTGTGCAAATGAGATCTTTCATGCTGTCGTGCCTGTTGAGGGACACTCGTATAAAAAAGCTGAAAGAGAACGAACTGTACTGGGTGTCCACGCTACTAGACCCCCGGTATAAGCATAAAGTGAATGAAATGTTACCAAATTCCCGCAAGTTGGAAAGGATGGAACAGTTCAAAAATAAATTAAAAAGCATGCTTTACACAGCAAATAAGGGTGATGTCACAGCACAACGGCAATCTAACAGGGGAAGAGATGAAAGTAATACTCCTCCTCCCACGACCACGCCGGCAAGGACAGGAAGCTTTCCAGACGTGTTGTTGATGGAGGACATGCGGACCTTTTTAACTCCTATGCATCGCCACAGCCCTTCGGGATCCAGCCTCGGAGAACGACTCAACCGACAGGTAGCAGACTACCTCGCATTAACTGCGGATCTCAACACTCTGAGGAGCGATAAACCCCTTGACTACTGGGTGTGCAGGCTTGACCTGTGGCCTGAGCTATCCCAATTTGCAATCGAACTTCTGGCCTGCCCCGCTTCAAGTGTCCCGCCAGATAGGACCTTCAGTGCAGCAGGAGGTATTGTCACTGAGAAGAGAAGTCGCCTAGGTCAATAAAGTCTTGATTATCTCACCTTTATTAAAATGAATGAGGCATGGATCCCGAAGAGACTGGCATTGGGCGATACATTTGAGTAAAAAAGGCCTGATGAGATGAACTGCTTCTGTTTCATGAATTCCTGTTTTGTTGTTGGATCCCTGGCATCTGAACTCGGCTTGCTGATTGACCATTCTTCTGGATTCCCCTTTTTGCTTTATGAAAGATTGGACTGCTTTCCTGGCTACTGACTCTTGGCTTGTATTCTGACAATTCTTTTGTATCCTGTATGCTTACTTGGCTACTGTGTCTATCACATGCTGTGAGAACTGTAAGCTTAACTGGCTGCTGAGTCTAAGCAACTATACTGTGACATCTGTTTATCCTGAAGCCAAGTACCTCTGCTGTGAGTACCTGTATACTTCCTTGGCTGTTGGTACTACTAAACTCCACTGCTGTAAGAACTGTATGTTAATCTGCCTGCTGAGTCTAAGCAACTATACTGTGACATCTGTTTATCCTGAAGCCAAGTACCTATGCTGTGAGTACCTGTATACTTCCTTGGCTGTTGGTACTAAACTCCACTGCTGTAAGAACTGTTTGTTTATCTGCTTGCTGAGTTTAAGCAACTCTACTGTGACATTTGTCTTCCTGAAACTAAGTTGCCTTACCGAGATACTGGCGTATGCTCGGCCTGTTCCTGAACCCAAGTTGCCTTACCGAGATACTGGCGTATGCTCGGCCTGTTCCTGATCCCAAGTTGCCTTACCGAGATACTGGCGTATGCTCGGCCTGTTCCTGATTCTGAACCCAAGTTGCCTTACTGAGATACTGGCGTATGCTCGGCCTGTTCCTAAACCCAAGTTGCCTTACCGAGATACTGGCGTATGCTCGGCCTGTTCCTGAACCCAAGTTGCCTTAACAAGATACTGGCGTATGCTCGGCTCCTTCCTGAAACCAAGTTGCCTTACCGAGATACTAGCGTATGCTCGGCCCTTTCCTGAAACCAAGTTGCCTTACCGAGATACAGGCGTATGCTTGCCGCTCGGCCCGTTCCTGAAACCAAGTTGCCTTACCGAGATATTGGCATATGATACCAAGTACCCTGGCTCTAATACCCGTGTATGCTCACTTTGATCCTAATATCAAGTACTCGTAAGGGTCGTCTGTGTCTGTTGAAGGACTTCTGCTTGAACTGTTCTTTTACAAAACTTTCATTTGTTTATTATCAGTTTGGAATATAACCTCGATGTGCTTTAACTCTTGTTTTCCTTGCATTACCTTAGTAAAGTTACTTTAGCAAAAGCCCTTCTTTGTTCTGTGTTTCCATTCTGGTATACTGAGTCCTACTCACCTCTTCACATCCTCTCAGCTTAACTCCGCCATCACCTTGCACATGCTCCAAACTCCTGAACCTACTCAGCCGAGCATGACGGATTAAACTGCTAAGAATAGTACTACTTAACACACCACTCATATCTGGTGGCACAGTAGATTGCACGCGCAGTGCCCCAAATTTGAAGTAGAAGGACCGACCAAGCATCTTTTTCCATCTTCTGGTTCCTAAAAATTATCTCTGGGTTCCTAAAAATGATGCCATACCTGTACTCGATTGTGCAAAAGAAAGTCATGGCATATGGGGTCTTAGTTTCATGCTGTCGTGCCTGTTGAGGGTCAGGGACCCTCGTATAAAAAGGCTGAAGGAGAACGACCTGTACTGGGTGTCCAAGCATCTTTTTCCATCTCCCGGTTCCTAAAAATTATCTCTGGGTTCCTAAAATCGATG
Source organism: Bombina bombina (assembly GCF_027579735.1). Lineage (NCBI taxonomy): Eukaryota > Metazoa > Chordata > Amphibia > Anura > Bombinatoridae > Bombina > Bombina bombina. The sequence goes on from NC_069501.1 coordinate 986,369,224, forward strand.
CCATACCTGTACTCGATTGTGCAAAAGGAAGTCATGGCATATGGGGTTTTTCATGCTGTCGTGCCTGTTGAAGGTCGGGGACCCTCTTATAAAAAGGCTGAAGGAGAACGACCTGTACTGTGTGTCCAAGCATCTTTTTACATTTCCCGGTTCCTAAAATCCATGCCATATACACTTCCCCTGATAGGGGACACCGCAGTGGAAGGTACCCGGCCACAATTTCTTTGCACAAAAGGCAATCCCGGGCCCCAACCTGTACTCGATTGTGCAAAAGGAAGTAACATTACCATGGGTCCCAGACCGCATGTCTTATTGTAATTCTCTATCAGGGAAATTATATATCTATCAAATCTATCTATTTATCTATCGAATCTATCTAAGTATCAATCGTATCTATCAAATCTATATTGCATCTATTGATCTATGTAATTCGTATCTATCAAATGTATATTGCATCTATTGATCTATGTAAATCGTATCTATCAAATGTACATTGCATCTATTGATCTATGTAAATTGTATCTATCAAATGTATATTGCATCTATTGATCTATGTAATTCGTATCTATCAAATGTATATTGCATCTATCTATCGATCGATGTAATTTGTATCTGTCAAATGTATATTTCATCTTTTGATCTATGTAATTCTATCTATCAAAGACAAAAGGGGAGAAGAGAGGCGCCAAACATAAAACAGTATCGTCACTCCTATACTATAAGACAGGTATGTTCCCCCCCGATACTGTCAGATACTCACAAGGCGGGCGGCACAGTGGCGTGTCTAGTAACACAAGTCGGGACTGTTCTGAGTCGCCCGACAGACACCCCAAGGCTAATGCGCGTCACACTGGAACTTCCAATCAGCTGCGGGTAATGCCGCTCGACTCCAACTGCCCGAGACCAGCTGTAGATTTCAGCGTCAGGTATTTAGTCTCAGAGTGCGTGTTCGCTCTTGCTGAACAAGATGATCTCACCAGTATCACACACACAACTCTTCAATATCTTATTTTTCAATACAAGGATGGACTTTTGAGATTTGTTTTCTGTTAAAACAAAATGGAAACTAGTAACACTAGTATCTATCAAATGTATATTGCATCTATTGATCTATGTAATTTGTATCTATCAAATGTATATTGCATCTATTGATCTATGTAATTCGTATCTATCAAATGTATATTGCATCTATTGATCTATGTAATTTGTATCTATCAAATGTATATTGCATCTATTGATCTATGTAATTCGTATCTATCAAATGTATATTGCATCTATTGATCTATGTAATTCGTATCTATCAAATGTATATTGCATCTATTGATCTATGTAAATCGTATCTATCAAATGTATATTCCATCTATTGATCGATGTTATTCGTATCTATCAAATGTATATTGCATCTTTTGATCGATGTAATTCGTATCTATCAAATGTATATTGCATCTTTTGATCGATGTAATTCGTATCTATCAAATGTATATTGCATCTTTTGATCGATGTAATTTGTATCTATCCAATGTATATTGCATCTTTTGATCGATGTATCTATCAAATCTATCTATCTCGTGGCCGGACTGTTTTGTGACAGCCACTTGTGTTTTGGCCAAATTTGAAGTAGGAGGACAGACCAAGCATCTTCTTCCATCTCACTGTTCCTAAAATCCAGGACATATAGACCGCCCCCGATAGGGGGAGTAACAGGTATTAAACTGCTAAGAATAGTACTACTTAACACACCACGGGTCCCAGACCGCATGTCTTATTGTAATACTCTGTAAGGGAAATTATATATCTATCAAATCTATCTATTTATCTATCGAATCTATCTAACTATTAATCGTATCTATCAAATATATATTGCATCTATTGATCTATGTAATTCGTATCTATCAAATGTATATTGCATCTATTGATCTATGTAAATCGTATCTATCAAATGTATATTGCATCTATTGATCTATGTTATTCGTATCTATCAAATGTATATTGCATCTTTTGATCTATGTAATTCGTATCTATCCAATGTATATTGCATCTATTGATCTATGTAATGTATGTATCTATAAAAATCTATCTATCTCGTGGTTGTGCAAATGGACTGTTTGCAGTGTTTGCAGTGCGTTACACGGGGAGTTTGGTCTGTCACTGTGAAGCGGGCGTAACCCTTACACTACTTGATCGATACAACATCATACCTGATGTTTTAAAGCACGTTATTCCAAACAATTTAGGAATGTTAGGTGATTTAGGCCCTTTATGGGTTAAAACCAGACTCTGCATCAACTATGTAATTTTCCGTGGGAGTTTTGCCATGGATCCCCCTCCGGCATGCCACAGTCCAGGTGTTAGTTCCCTTGAAACAACTTTTCCATCACTATTGTGGCCAGAAAGAGTCCCTGTGGGTTTTAAAATTCGCCTGCCTATTGAAGTCAATGGCGGTTCGCCGGTTCGCAAACAGTTACGGAAGTTCGAGTCCGCCGTTGGCGAACCGAAATTTTTAGGTTCGCGACATCACTATATATAAGGTATCAACATATGTATCCTCTATATATAAGGTATCAAAACCATTAGAAAAATGCTTATTTTAACATTACCACGATCTGAATATTATAATCTTTTATATATAATCAAAGTTTATTAGTACGATAGGCAAAATTGAGAGTGCGTCTACACATAAGCTAACTCCCTTAGATACAGTGTAGGTCATAAGACTCGATAAAATAACGATTTTTTTTCTGGATACGAAAATAATTAGTTGGCATTTGCCATCACAATAAATTGGTAGCCATACCTCATAGAGGTGAAAGAGAAGCAGATGGATACAGAGACGCTCACATACACTAAGGGTTTGTTCATATATATCATTTGTAGATTTTCACCAATAATCACACTAAAAGGCTTATAGTGCTTTTAATGAGATTTTATTGAGAAGAATTGCTTTGGGACAGGAAAATAATGTAGACACCAGTTTCGGTAGTAATATAGTCACTTTCACATATCACGGAGATGTAGTCACACCTATTTATCCCCACCATCAGTTATCTAGCTAATTTCATTGGACAAAATACTCTTATAGCTTCCAACACACACTGACACGTAGGAAACACACCCACATATGAAGTTATCGGCATTAACAACATTATTATTTACTAGCACACACGGACACGTAGAACACCCACCCACATATGATGTGGTCAACAGTCACAGTACATAATAGTTTGTATTGATTAGAATATATGAAGATGTGATAGATTACTATATACACCGCCAAAAATAGGGTATATATGTATATATATATATATATATATATATATATGTAGTACATGCATCAAGTTAGACAAACGTCTTTACAAGACAGTTGATTGTAGACGGGCTCGCTCAATAAGGATTTACATATGATCACTGAACCATGACAATTGAGACATATGCTAAGTGAAAATGGGATGACAGATGCAGCGTATGTACAAGCCAAATGCCATACTATATTGAAGTTAAATACACCACAATAGATAATTTTATTTTACAACATAAGGGCAGTACCGGTTTATATATAAGCCTAACAATATTAATATATATATAAAAAATCATTGATATAGGCAAAGAGGGAGGAACAATATATAATGTGTATTAATATGTGTGTTAATTGTAAACCAGGGTCTATGAGCCTTTTGCCTTTTTCAAGTACTGACTAACTCAAATATGTTGATGTTATTGTGGTGGCCCATTCTAAATACTAAATTCTTTTGGGTTATTGTATTTAGGTAATAGTATTTAGGTTCGAAATTGTTTAGCTTATTGTGAAACACATAGGAAACAGGTAATTTGTCAATTGACCACACCTGCACAGACAGGTGGTGGGAGGAGCCTAAGAGGTTCAGTGTAGATTTAAAAGCCAGTGCTTCCTTGATGTGAACAGATCCCTAAGGAAACTGCTATCTCAGCTGAGTAACGCCTTGCAATGTGTTAAAATAATTGTTTCTTTCATGTAATTAGCAAGAGTCCATGAGCTAGTGACGTATGGGATATACATTCCTACCAGGAGGGGCAAAGTTTCCCAAACCTCAAAATGCCTATAAATACACCCCTCACCACACCCACAATTCAGTTTTACAAACTTTGCCTCCTATGGAGGTGGTGAAGTAAGTTTGTGCTAGATTCTACGTTGATATGCGCTCCGCAGCAAGTTGGAGCCCGGTTTTCCTCTCAGCGTGCAGTGAATGTCAGAGGGATGTGAGGAGAGTATTGCCTATTTGAATGCAGTGATCTCCTTCTACGGGGTCTATTTCATAGGTTCTCTGTTATCGGTCGTAGAGATTCATCTCTTACCTCCCTTTTCAGATCGACGATATACTCTTATTTATATACCATTACCTCTGCTGATTTTCGTTTCAGTACTGGTTTGGCTTTCTACAAACATGTAGATGAGTGTCCTGGGGTAAGTAAATCTTATTTTCAGTGACACTCTAAGCTATGGTTGGGCACTTTATTTATAAAGTTCTAAATATATGTATTCAAACATTTATTTGCCTTGACTCAGAATGTTCAACATTCCTTATTTTCAGACAGTCAGTTTCATATTTGGGATAATGCATTTGAATCAATCATTTTTTCTTACCTTAAAAATTTGACTTTTTTTCCCTGTGGGCTGTTAGGCTCGCGGGGGCTGAAAATGCTTCATTTTATTGCGTCATTCTTGGCGCGGACTTTTTTGGCGCAAAAAATCTTTTCTGTTTCCGGCGTCATACGTGTCGCCGGAAGTTGCGTCATCTTTTGACGTCCTTTTGTGCCAAAAATGTCGGCGTTCCGGATGTGGCGTCATTTTTGGCGCCAAAAAGCATTTAGGCGCCAAACAATGTGGGCGTATTATTTGGCGCCAAAAAATATGGGCGTCGCTTTTGTCTCCACATTATTTCAGTCTCATTTTTTCTTTGCTTCTGGTTACTAGAAGCTTGTTTATTGGCATTTTTTCCCATTCCTGAAACTGTCATTTAAGGAATTTGATCAATTTTGCTTTATATGTTGTTTTTTCTCTTACATATTGCAAGATGTCTCACGTTGCATCTGAGTCAGAAGATACTTCAGGAAAATCGCTGTCTAGTGCTGGAACTACCAAAGCTAAGTGTATCTGCTGTAAACTTTTGGTAGCTATTCCTCCGGCTGTTGTTTGTATTAATTGTCATGACAAACTTGTTAAAGCAGATATTTCCTTTAGTAATGTACCATTGCCTGTTGCAGTTCCCTCAACATCTAAGGTGCAGAATGTTCCTGATAACATAAGAGATTTTGTTTCTGAATCCATCAAGAAGGATATGTCTGTTATTTCTCCTTCTAGTAAACATAAAAAATCTTTTAAAACTTCTCTCTCTACAGATGAATTTTTAAATGAACATCATCATTCAGATTCTGATGACTCTTCTGGTTCAGAGGATTCTGTCTCAGAGATTGATGCTGATAAATCTTCATATTTATTTAAAATGGAATTTATTCGTTCTTTACTTAAAGAAGTACTAATTGCTTTAGAAATAGAGGATTCTGGTCCTCTTGATACTAATTCTAAACGTTTAGATAAGGTATTTAAATCTCCTGTGGTTATTCCAGAAGTTTTTCCTGTTCCTAATGCTATTTCTGAAGTAATTTCCATAGAATGGGATAAATTGGGTAATTCATTTACTCCTTCTAAACGTTTTAAGCAATTATATCCTGTGCCGTCTGACAGATTAGAATTTTGGGACAAAATCCCTAAAGTCGATGGGGCTATTTCTACCCTTGCTAAACGTACTACTATTCCTACGTCAGATGGTACTTCGTTTAAAGATCCTTTAGATAGGAAAATTGAATCCTTTCTAAGAAAAGCTTATCTGTGTTCAGGTAATCTTCTTAGACCTGCTATATCTTTGGCTGATGTTGCTGCAGCTTCAACTTTTTGGTTGGAGACTTTAGCACAACAAGTAACAGATCATGATTCTCATAATATTATTCTTCTTCTTCTTCAGCATGCTAATAATTTTATCTGTGATGCCATTTTTGATATTATCAGAGTTGATGTCAGGTTTATGTCTCTAGCTATTTTAGCTAGAAGAGCTTTATGGCTTAAAACTTGGAATGCTGATATGGCTTCTAAAACAACTCTACTTTCCATTTCTTTCCAGGGTAACAAATTATTTGGTTCTCAGTTGGATTCCATTATCTCAACTGTTACTGGTGGGAAAGGAACTTTTTTACCACAGGATAAAAAATCTAAGGGTAAAAACAGGGCTAATAATCGTTTTCGTTCCTTTCATTTCAACAAAGAACAAAAGCCTGATCCTTCATCCTCAGGAGCAGTTTCAGTTTGGAAACCATCTCCAGTCTGGAATAAATCCAAGCCTTCTAGAAAGGCAAAGCCTGCTTCTAAGTCCACATGAAGGTGCGGCCCTCATTCCAGCTCAGCTGGTAGGGGGCAGGTTACGTTTTTTCAAAGAAATTTGGATCAATTCTGTTCACAATCTTTGGATTCAGAACATTGTTTCAGAAGGGTACAGAATTGGTTTCAAGATGAGACCTCCTGCAAAGAGAATTTTTCTTTCCCGTGTCCCAGTAAATCCAGTGAAAGTTCAAGCATTTCTGAATTGTGTTTCAGATCTAGAGTTGGCTGGAGTAATTATGCCAGTTCCAGTTCTGGAACAGGGGATGGGGTTTTATTCAAATCTCTTCATTGTACCAAAGAAGGAGAATTCCTTCAGACCAGTTCTGGATCTAAAAATATTGAATCGTTATGTAAGGATACCAACGTTCAAAATGGTAACTGTAAGGACTATCTTGCCTTTTGTTCAGCAAGGGCATTTTATGTCCACAATAGATTTACAGGATGCATATCTGCATATTCCGATTCATCCAGATCATTATCAGTTCCTGAGATTCTCTTTTCTGGACAAGCATTACCAGTTTGTGGCTCTGCCGTTTGGCCTAGCTACAGCTCCAAGAATTTTTACAAAGGTTCTCGGCTCCCTTCTTTCTGTAATCAGAGAACAGGGTATTGTGGTATTTCCTTATTTGGACGATATCTTGGTACTTGCTCAGTCTTTACATTTAGCAGAATCTCATACGAATCGACTTGTGTTGTTTCTTCAAGATCATGGTTGGAGGATCAATTCACCAAAAAGTTCATTGATTCCTCAGACAAGGGTAACCTTTCTGGGTTTCCAGATAGATTCAGTGTCCATGACTCTGTCTTTAACAGACAAGAGACGTCTAAAATTGATTTCAGCTTGTCGAAACCTTCAGTCACAATCATTCCCTTCGGTAGCCTTATGCATGGAAATTCTAGGTCTTATGACTGCTGCATCGGACGCGATCCCCTTTGCTCGTTTTCACATGCAACCTCTTCAGCTCTGTATGCTGAATCAATGGTGCAAGGATTACACAAAGATATCTCAATTACAATCTTTAAAACCGATTGTACGACACTCTCTAACGTGGTGGACAGATCACCATCGTTTAATTCAGGGGGCTTCTTTTGTGCTTCCGACCTGGACTGTAATTTCAACAGATGCAAGTCTCACAGGTTGGGGAGCTGTGTGGGGATCTCTGACGGCACAAGGAGTTTGGGAATCTCAGGAGGTGAGATTACCGATCAATATTTTGGAACTCTGTGCAATTTTCAGAGCTCTTCAGTCTTGGCCTCTTCTGAAGAGAGAATCGTTCATTTGTTTTCAGACAGACAATGTCACTACTGTGGCATACATCAATCATCAAGGAGGGACTCACAGTCCTCTGGCTATGAAAGAAGTATCTCGAATTCTGGTTTGGGCGGAATCCAGCTCCTGTCTAATCTCTGCGGTTCATATCCCAGGTATAGACAATTGGGAAGCGGATTATCTCAGTCGCCAAACGTTGCATCCGGGTGAATGGTCTCTTCACCCAGAGGTATTTCTTCAGATTGTTCAAATGTGGGAGCTTCCAGAAATAGATCTGATGGCGTCTCATCTAAACAAGAAACTTCCCAGGTATCTGTCCAGATCCCGGGATCCTCAGGCGGAAGCAGTGGATGCATTATCACTTCCTTGGAAGTATCATCCTGCTTATATCTTTCCGCCTCTAGTTCTTCTTCCAAGAGTAATCTCCAAGATTCTGAAGGAATGCTCGTTTGTTCTGCTGGTAGCTCCGGCATGGCCTCACAGGTTTTGGTATGCGGATCTTGTCCGGATGGCCTCTTGCCATCCGTGGACTCTTCCGCTACAACCAGACCTTCTGTCGCAAGGTCCTTTTTTCCATCAGGATCTCAAATCCTTAAATTTAAAGGTATGGAGATTGAACGCTTGATTCTTGGTCAAAGAGGTTTCTCTGACTCTGTGATTAATACTATGTTACAGGCTCGTAAATCTGTATCCAGAGAGATATATTATAGAGTCTGGAAGACTTATATTTCTTGGTGTCTTTCTCATCATTTTTCTTGGCATTCTTTTATAATTCCGAGAATTTTATAGTTTCTTCAGGATGGTTTAGATAAAGGTTTATCCGCAAGTTCTTTGAAAGGACAAATCTCTGCTCTTTCTGTTCTTTTTCACAGAAAGATTGCTAATCTTCCTGATATTCTTTGTTTTGTACAAGCTTTGGTTCGTATAAAACCTGTCATTAAGTCAATTTCTCCTCCTTGGAGTTTGAATTTGGTTCTAGGGGCTCTTCAAGCTCCTCCGTTTGAACCTATGCATTCATTGGACATTAAATTACTTTCTTGGAAAGTTTTGTTCCTTTTGGCAATCTCTTCTGCCAGAAGAGTTTCTGAATTATCTGCTCTTTCTTGTGAGTCTCCTTTTCTGATTTTTCATCAGGATAAGGCAGTGTTGCGAACTTCTTTTGAATTTTTACCTAAAGTTGTGAATTCTAACAACATTAGTAGGGAAATTGTGGTTCCTTCATTATGTCCTAATCCTAAGAATTCTAAGGAGAAATCATTGCATTCTTTGGATGTTGTTAGAGCTTTGAAATATTATGTTGAAGCTACTAAGTCTTTCCGAAAGACTTCTAGTTTATTTGTTATCTTTTCTGGTTCTAGAAAAGGCCAGAAAGCTTCTGCCATTTCTTTGGCATCTTGGTTGAAATCTTTAATTCATCTTGCCTATGTTGAGTCGGGTAAATCTCCGCCTCAAAGGATTACAGCTCATTCTACTAGGTCAGTTTCTACTTCCTGGGCATTTAGGAATGAAGCTTCGATTGATCAGATTTGCAAAGCAGCAACTTGGTCCTCTTTGCATACTTTTACTAAATTCTACCATTTTGATGTATTTTCTTCTTCTGAAGCAGTTTTTGGTAGAAAAGTACTTCAGGCAGCGGTTTCAGTTTGAATCTTCTGCTTATGTTTTTCATTAAACTTTATTTTGGGTGTGGATTATTTTCAGCAGGAATTGGCTGTCTTTATTTTATCCCTCCCTCTCTAGTGACTCTTGCGTGGAAAGATCCACATCTTGGGTAATCATTATCCCATACGTCACTAGCTCATGGACTCTTGCTAATATGAAAGAAATGAATTTATCAGGTAAGTTCTTACATAAATTATGTTTTTTATATACTTTGGGTGAACCCTTATACTCATTGTCTTTTAATAGTATTTTTAAATAAAATATACTTTGTATTTTGTGGAAGCCTGAGTTTGAGTCGTCTATCTTAACACCTGGAATCCCTGTATCTTGATATCCTTTTGGAGGATCAGTGTCGCTGGGTCACTGAGTTCCCAGCTTGCGTCAATTAGCACATATGGTGCTGCTCCCTTTGTGAGTATAACCACAATACAAGACTTGTTCTATTTTCATCACCATCACAGTATTTCACTAGGTGGTGCCCTCTTTTTTGTGATTTTCTTCTCACATATATCTGGTTGTTGTCGTATATGCAAGTTTGATCCTATGGTCCTACATTGGTATTACAACTACAGAAGAATATATCTGGAATATTTGGACTTCTGATCTAAATCTCTTATAAGGACTCGGATAAGACATTTTGTATTTTTATTGTTCCACTGTACACAAACGGTTGTTATTTTGCACATGAATACAGATTGGTAAATGTCCTAATCTATTAGTCTGATATAGATCTGTCAGAGCTAAATATATATAATATATATTATTTTTTGTATTATAGCGCCCCCTAGAGTTGGACACTAAAGTGTCACCAGCAGTTTTGGTATAAAATCCAAACAGCAGCAAGTGTATATATTAAAAACAATTTCTTTATTTAAAAGCAACGCGTTTCTCAGCCTCTATAGGGCTGTTTCCTCAGGCTATTCTATAAAACATTGAAAAATACACTTGCTATTTAAAGGGTGACTGACCCTATGATAGGTTAATTAATTAATGGGTTTTATCTGTGTGTAGTTACTTCATTTTGCTTGACTACCATAGTAACAGAAAATAAACAAAAATGCCTAAACATATACAGCTATATGTCAATAATAATAAAATAGTAACAATATAAAATACTGATATGTGAATCAACCCACATGATTAAGTAGTGATAATACATCTGTGCATGGGTATATGGATGTATACAAATATTACAAACAAAATATTATTTATAATCATCATGACAACATTGTAACAAAAAAAAAACTATACCCAAACATTTGTTCACTAAATTGGGTTGTCATAAAAAAGGACAGAATCAATGTTTTTTAAGTAGTAATTATTGATATTTTCTGTTTATCAACTGGTTGTAATTATATTTAAAGCCCACCTACTTAAGACTTCAAAGATTTCAGTGTGCGGCAATACCGCCGCCATCAAGCCCCAGTCCTTCGTCCCTACCCACAATGCGTGTGTTGATTTGCAACCAAACGCTGGGTTGAATGGGGCTGGTTTCAGGTGGAGACGAAAGCGCCCTGTAGCTGGAAGTAGCCCCGCCCACACCGCATCACCCCTACAGCCGATAAACTAATCATCAAGTTGAATGTAAAGCTAATTCGTTAAAGAACCAGAGCATTGATCTTGTGATTGTGCTAGGCCATCGTAAATGTATGCATTACTACGTAAGTGTCAAATATTGAAACAAAACTAATAGTGCCAACTCTATGATAAAGGACAAACTAACCCCCTATGTCAGATCTCGGAACCTAAAAATAGTGTGGGGGTGTATACCTATAATTATATAAGGCGCAAACATAAAATAGGTCGAACTAAAAAACCTTGTGAAAGTGTGACATAAATAACCCATCGAAATGAAAGAATTAAACCAAAATAACAATATAAATAAAATTAATCTGGTGTATAAATGTATGTATCATTGAGATGAAAATGAATCAAGTATGAGTTGTGACATTGTGAAAGAAAATGCTGCTGTGTTTTCTAATCTTTAATATGGATTTGATCCTTAGAGCGTGCAATATGAATGTGATGTGTGCAAGTGGATAGTGAATACTTATTGTATTCATAATAGTGAAGTGTGAATGTGATGTGTGCATATTCCTGATAATGATGTGAAACGTTTCAATATTAAAATATTAAATCTTAACAGTAAGTGATCAAGGTGTGTAAGATAGTGTGTGTGTAAATAAGAATACCCATTGGTAGCTGATGAAAAATTGAATAAATAATAAACTGTCTTATAATATAGTGTAAAATCTAGTTGACACATTAGAGTTTTGCACAAAAAAATATATGAATATATATAAACACACATTCAAGGCCAGTACCCATCAGGTATCTAGCTTTTCCTTTAGGCATACTTTATTGATAATGGCCAACATATATAATTAAATAAATGCCGCCATATCAAGATTCTCATTAAGGCCATCAGGTTGAAGTGTTTTTAGTTTAGTGATCCAATAGGATTCTTTCCTTCTGAGAGTCATAAATGCATCACTATGTGATCTAGGGATCAGTTCAATAGGCATGATCAGTTCAATAGGCATGATCAGTTCAATAGGCATGATGCTCATGGTTTTTTTTGGCCTTAGTGAAAATGTACACAGTGGGTGGGGGTTTGTAATTTTTTTTATTTTGGATAATTTAGTTTGCTATTTTTTGTAATGTTGCTTTTTTATAATGTTGGGTTTTTTATTTTGGGTAATGTTAGGGTTTTTATGGTATTTTTTTTTTGTAATCTCTTATTGTTTTTTAAGGTATTTAGTATTTTTTTAATTTTATTTCACTGTATTTTGATTGGGGTAAAGTTAGGGGGTGTTAGGTTAGGGGGCTTAGTTATTAGGTTATTACTTTGTTTTGTGGGGGGTTGGTGGTTTAGGTGTTAATAGTTTAATTAGGTAGCTTGCATTGGGGGTTGGCGGTTGAGGTGTTAATAGTTTAATTAGGTAATTTGCATTGTAGGGGGTTGGCAGTTTAGGGGTTAATAGGTTTATATAGTACTTTGTGTTGTGGGGGGATGGAGGTTTAGGAGTTAATACATTTTATTAGACATTGCGTTGTTGGCGGATGGCGTATTAGGTGTTAATACGTTTATTAGACATTGCAATGTGGGGGGATGGCGGATTAGGATTTTTTAATGACATTTTGACGTGTTGGTTTAATATTATTGTTTTGCGGGTAAGATTTTTATGTGCGATTTCAACTTTTTATTTTTACTTACGCGCCGCAATATGATTTACTGGCGACGCCAACAATTGTGTAGTTGCGCACATTTCTGAACCTCGCCAGTTTATCCGACTTACGCCACTTTATCAAATGACGGCGTGGCTTCTGTGATTCATCCGATGAGCGAGGTAAACTTACGGGCCACGTGGGTTTCAGCAGTTACGCTGAAACATATTCTACATATGTAATCTCGCCCTATATATTTTAAAAGTAGACAACCCAAGGTATTGATCTAGATCCATTTTAGTATATTTCATGTCAACAGATGAACCCCAAATGAAATAATTTAGAAAAAAAAAAACTTATTCACAAATTTGAGGTTTATCACAGAGATTTACATAAAATGTACAGTGATAATTCAAATTATTATTTTTTTAAAATTAGGGTCCCTTTATTCAGAAATAACAGAAATGTATGGGCTTTTCATTGGTTTTTGGTAATTAGAAGGCCAATAGTTGCTGCTGTAAATCACAGTTCTTAAAGTTTTTTTTTTTTTTTTAAGATATGTTTGGGCAAATGGCTAATGGCCTCTTTTTTATATGGTATTATGTTATTTAAGGAACTTTATTATAAAATAAAAAATAAAAAACTGATGGCCAGATTACGAGTTTTGCGTTATGAGCTGTGCGGTGCTAACGTGCAGTTTTTTCTCACTGCTCACTTACCTGCAGCGCTGGTATTACGGGTTTTTACAAACCCGGCGTTAAAAGGCAAGAAGTGAGTGTAGAGCAAAATTGAGCTCCACACTGTACTCCAATACCAGCGCTGCTTAAATCAGCAGTGAGCTGGTCGTACATGCTCGTGCACGATTTCCCCATAGACATCAATGGGGAGAGCCGGCTGAGAAAAAGTCTAACACCTGCCAAAAAGCAGCGTAAAACTCAGTAACGCAGCCCCATTGATTCCTATGGGGAAATAAAAGTTATGTTTACACCTAACACCCTAACATGAACCCCAAGTCTAAACACCCCTAATCTTACCTAACCCTAACACCCCTAACTTAAATATAATTAAAATAAATCTAAATAAAAATAACTTTCATTAACTAAATAATTCCTATTTGAAACTAAATACTTACCTATAAAATAAACACTAAGCTAGCTACAATATAACTAATAGTTATATTGTAGATAGCTTAAGGTTTGTTTTTATTTTACAGGCAAGTTTGTATTTATTTTAACTAGGTAGAATAGTTATTAAATAGTTATTAACTATTTAATAACTACCTAGCTAAAATAAAAACAAATTTACCTGTAAAATAAAACCTAACCTAAGTTACACTAACACCTAACACTACACTACAATTAAATAAATTACCTAAATTAAATACAATTAAATAAATTAGCTAAATCACAAAAAAACAAAACACTAAATTACAGAAAATAAAAAACAAATGACAAGATATTTAAACTAATTACACCTAATCTAATAGCTCAATCAAAATACCCCCCCCCCCCCCAATAAAAAAAACCCTAGCCTTCATCTGACGGACTAACGACGAATGAAGGTACCTTTAAATAATGTCATCCAAGATGGCGTCCCTTAGATTCCGATTGGCTGATAGAATTCTATCAGCCAATCTGAATTAAGGTAGAAAAAAATGCAATCAGCCAATAGGATTGAACTTTAATCCTATTGGCTGATTGGATCAGCCAATAGGATTGAGCTCACATTCTATTGGCTGTTCCAATCAGCCAATAGAATACAAGCTCAATCATATTGGCTGATTGGATCAGCCAATAGGATTGAAGCTCAATACTATTGGCTGATCCAATCAGCCAATAGGATTTTTTCTACCTTAATTCCAATTAGCTGATAGAATTCTATCAGCCAATCGGAATCTAAGGGACGCCATCTTGGATGACATCACTTAAAGGTACCTTCATTCGTCCATCGGATGAAGAGGATGCCTTGAAGATGAACCCGCTCCGCGACGGATCGATGAAGATAGAAGATGCTGTCTGGATGAAGACTTCTGCCTGTCTGGTGGACCACTTCTGCCCACCTGGAGGACCACTTCTTCCGGCTTCGTTGAGGACATCTTGCCACTTGGATGAAGACTTCTCACGGTAAGTGAATCTTCGGAGGTTAGTGTTAGGATTTTTTTAAGGGTGTATTGGGTGGGTTTATTTTTTTTAGGTTAGGGCTTTGGGCCTGCAATAGAGCTAAATGCCCTTTTAAGGGCAATGCCCATCCAAATGCCCTTTTCAGGGCAATGGGGAGCTTAGTTTTTTTTTAGTTAGGCTTTTATTTGGTGGGTTGGTTGTGTGGGTGGTGGGGTTGTTTGTATTTTTTTTTTACAGGTAAAAGTGCTGATTTCTTTGGGGCAATGCCCCACAAAAGGCCCTTTTAAGGGCTATTGGTAGTTTAGTTTAGGCTGGGGTTTTTTTTTTATTTTGATAGGGCTATTAGATTAGGTGTAATTAGTTTACATATCTTGTAATTTGTTTTTTATTTTCTGTAATTTGGTGTTTCTTTTTGTGATTTAGCTAATTTAATTTAATTTATTTAATTGTATTTAATGTAGGGAATTTATTTAATTGTAGCGTAGTGTTAGGTGTTAGTGTAACTTAGGTTAGGTTTTATTTTACAGGTAAATTTGTTTTTATTTTAGCTAGGTAGTTATTAAATAGTTAATAACTATTTAATAACTATTCTACCTAGTTAAAATAAATACAAACTTGCCTGTAAAATAAAAACAAACCTTAAGCTATCTACAATATAACTATTAGTTATATTGTAGCTAGCTTAGTGTTTATTTTATAGGTAAGTATTTCGTTTTAAATAGGAATTATTTAGTTAATGAAAGTTATTTTTATTTAGATTTATTTTAATAACTATTCTACCTAGTTAAAATAAATACAAACTTGCCTGTAAAATAAAAATAAACCTTATCGACATACACACACACACACAGGCACATATTGGTATCCATATACACACACAGGTACCCATTGGTATTGACACACACAGGCACATATTGGTATCCATATACACACACAGGTACCCATTGGTATCCACATACACACATAGTCACATATTGGTATCCACATACACACACTTCATTTCTAATATATCCTGTACAAAGAGTGGTAGGTTACTATTTTATTTCTAGGTTTCTCAGAGCTTGACTGTTTATTAGGGTCATGCCTTAGTAATGAAAGATTGGTTTCTACCACAGCCTGTTAATGGTGACCTGTATTAGAGTATAATCCATCCTCAATCTCTTATGATGACATTAACATTAAGGTGGTATCTACATATTACATTTTACATTGCTCATCAGTATTTTCCCAGATTCAACATGGCAATTAACTATTTCCAGTTTGTTTGCTTCCATTGTGGTTTTTAATAAATCAGGGACAATTACAAAGAGCTCAGTAAATCAGAAAGAAAAGCACCCAATTGTATCCAAGTGTAGTTGATATTAAATGTGGTTTAATCCAAAACAGTTAGTTTCGCTCATCAACATTGTCTGAATGTAGTAGTAGTGAAAGCCCTCTTGCTCTATCTAATATCAGATCCCAGGAATGCTTTCACATCCTTCTTTGATGCAGGACAGATTCTGAAAGAGCATTATTGTGGAACAAGCGTGTATTAGGTGGTTTATACAAATATGATGATGAAATATGATTTCTGATATGGGTGTGTGCTCTGTTGCAGCTTACCAAAATTACCAAAAATTACATATCTCATCTTATGCCTGTAAATAGCACTTGTAAAACTTCCCTTATTTAAATGATGACTTGTATGTAACAGGAAGTGAGAAGCTTATACCTAGCTGGAAAGTTGTGTATTTCAAGCTTTGGGTTTTTGTTCATCACCCTATTAAAGAGGTCAGCCTTTGATGGTGTGTGTGGCTTAGAGATGTGAGCCAATATATGGAAATTTACGTATGATTTAAATTCTGTCTTTAATGATGGCATATGTTCAATATAGATGGTGGTCTTTTTTTAAAAAGAGATGTTATAAAAATGATTTATACACATAAATAAATTCTACACCCCAATGAGCGTGTGAATATATAGCATTAAAGGCTAGTTACAGTATAAGGTGTCAATATCGGCTCTTTGAGCACGTGGGAAGTAGCGCACACATATTACAGGTTGAAAGTAAAATTAACATTACAAGAACCTGATTAAATTGATTGTAAATATTATCTGTTTGTGTTTGGAATATGTACAGGGAGTGCAGAATTATTAGGCAAGTTGTATTTTTTAGGATTAATTTTATTATTGAACAACAACCATGTTCTCAATGAACCCAAAAAACTCATTAATATCAAAGCTGAATATTTTTGGAAGTAGTTTTTAGTTTGTTTTTAGTTTTAGCTATTTTAGGGGGATATCTGTGTGTGCAGGTGACTATTACTGTGCATAATTATTAGGCAACTTAACAAAAAACAAATACATACCCATTTCAATTATTTATTTTTACCAGTGAAACCAATATAACATCTCAACATTCACAAATATACATTTCTGACATTCAAAAACAAAACAAAAACAAATCAGTGACCAATATAGCCACCTTTCTTTGCAAGGACACTCAAAAGCCTGCCATCCATGGATTCTGTCAGTGTTTTGATCTGTTCACCATCAACATTGCGTGCAGCAGCAACCACAGCCTCCCAGACACTGTTCAGAGAGGTGTACTGTTTTCCCTCCTTGTAAATCTCACATTTGTTGATGGACCACAGGTTCTCAATGGGGTTCAGATCAGATGAACAAGGAGGCCATGTCATTAGATTTTCTTCTTTTATACCATTTCTTGCCAGCCACGCTGTGGAGTACTTGGATGCGTGTGATGGAGCATTGTCCTGCATGAAAATCATGTTTTTCTTGAAGGATGCAGACTTCTTCCTGTACCACTGCTTGAAGAAGGTGTCTTCCAGAAACTGGCAGTAGGACTGGGAGTTGAGCTTGACTCCATCCTCAACCCGAAAAGGCCCCACAAGCTCATCTTTGATGATACCAGCCCAAACCAGTACTCCACCTCCACCTTGCTGGCGTCTGAGTCGGACTGGAGCTCTCTGCCCTTTACCAATCCAGCCACGGGCACATCCATCTGGCCCATCAAGACTCACTCTCATTTCATCAGTCTATAAAACCTTAGAAAAATCAGTCTTGAGATATTTCTTGGCCCAGTCTTGACGTTTCAGCTTGTGTGTCTTGTTCAGTGGTGGTCGTCTTTCAGCCTTTCTTACCTTGGCCATGTCTCTGAGTATTGCACACCTTGTGCTTTTGGGCACTCCAGTGATGTTGCAGCTCTGAAATATGGCCAAACTGGTGGCAAGTGGCATCTTGGCAGCTGCACGCTTGACTTTTCTCAGTTCATGGGCAGTTATTTTGCGCCTTGGTTTTTCCACACGCTTCTTGCGACCCTGTTGACTATTTTGAATGAAACGCTTGATTGTTCGATGATCACGCTTCAGAAGCTTTGCAATTTTAAGAGTGCTGCATCCCTCTGCAAGATATCTCACTATTTTTGACTTTTCTGAGCCTGTCAAGTCCTTCTTTTGACCCATTTTGCCAAAGGAAAGGAAGTTGCCTAATAATTATGCACACCTGATATAGGGTGTTGATGTCATTAGACCACACCCCTTCTTATTACAGAGATGCACATCACCTAATATGCTTAATTGGTAGTAGGCTTTCGAGCCTATACAGCTTGGAGTAAGACAACAGTGGCGACTCTAGGAAAAATATATAGGGGGGGCACATAAGATACCACAGTCAAAACTGGGGGGGCACTAATAATTTTCACCACAAAATCATATATATATAAATAAAAGCTGCCTACTAAACCTCTGCACTACACCATGTAAGATTAATTCATCATGGTCATCATCTGGCAAAGCTTTGTTTTAGAAATTAAAGAAAAAAACAAGCAAACATGGTAGTCAGACACAAGTTTCTGAACCACTCTGTATAAGCTGTGTAAGTATCTTTTTAAAAGGACCCAATATTTTTCTTTAATGATTCAGATAGAGCATATATTTTTAAAACTGCTTTCCAATTTACTTCTATTATCAAATGTGCTTTATTCTCTAGGTATCCTTTATCAAACGAGTGACAATGCACTACTGTGTGCTAGCTGAACACAATGGATGAACCAATTACAAGAGGAATATAGGTGTAGCTACCAATCAGCAACTAGCAACCAGTAGTTCTTTGCTGCTCCTGAGCCTGCCTAGATCTGCTTTTCAACAAAGGACACTATGGGAAGGAAGCAAAAAAGATAATAGAATTAAACTGGAAAGTTGTTTAAAACTACATGCTCTATTTGATTTTTACTTTATTGTCCCTTTAAGCAAGTTTTTTCACACACTTTTATCAACCCAAACAATACATGTTAATTTTATACACTGTAGGGCTGATAAGCAAGTGGGTAATAAATACATGGAAGCATTCTGCATTTAAACTCTCCTGTAGGTTTTTTTTATATATATCTTTTTTAATTGAATATTCAGTAATAGGAAATGTAGTCCAGACTGAAACATAAAAATAGGAAAATACTATGTTGATTGTTATAGTCCTTATTTATGCATACACCTTCTGTAGAATCATATGCAATATTTCTTTAGCAAACAAAAAGGAAAAAAAAACACTTTGTATGTGTTAATGCATACAAATCATAAGCACAGACCACAGATAGAAAACTTCTGGGCCCTATTTCTGAGACTCAGCTTACCACATCAACATACTTAAAAGGAATTTTTGTGGTTTAAAATGATAGATAATCCCTTTATTACTCATTCACCAGTTTTGCATAACTTATTACCTCTGTGATGAGCTTTTGACAGACATGCATTTTAGGCAATCAGTGCTGACTCATAAATATCTCCTTGGGAGTAAGCACAACGTTATCTATATGGCACTCATGAACTAGTGGTGTCTAACTGTGAACAACTATCCAAATGCACTGAGATAAGAGGCCTACCTAGATTTAGTTTACAACAAAGAATTCCAAGAGAACAAAGCAAATTTCATGATAAGAGTAAATTGGGAAGTTGTTTAAAATTGCATGCCCTATCTGTATCATGAAAGTTTAAATTTTGACTAGACTGTCCCTTTAAGACACATAGGGCATGATATACAAAAACTCTCTACTCAGGTGGTATGATCTGAGACATCTTGTCAGCATTCCCTAAAAAAAATTATAGGAACTCACTTTACAGGGTTCTTGATGTAAAGGAGAGATGCCTACATTACAATATATACTGCAAAATAAATATCTAATATTATGCATGATTTCAGGCCCTTATAGAAAAAAAGATACATCCAATACACTACACACACATTTATGGGACAAAAACAATATAAAAATTAATACAATAATCATACATGCATAGCAAATACATATAGAAACACACACAAATATGTATATGTGTATGAGTTATTTAAACTATTATTTATATTTAAAAATGTGTGAAACCACTATTTTATATGAAAGTTTTTTTTATTGACTTTTGAATGTTATTACATACAGCATCTTAAATAACAGTTAGAAACATAAAAACAAAAAATACAAATACAATAACATTACAGCCTTCAAGTGATTGAATATGTGAGTTTTCCACACAAGACAAGAGTAATTTTGGTTTATCGACCTTTCAGTAACATTCCAAAATATAATGGTGTGTTAATTCCGCTTTCCATCTAGCCTGACTCAATCTCAATCATGATCAAATCCCTATTTCCTCCCCCCCTCATCTCTACCCATTCATCTTGCTCCTGAAGACTCAATTATCTCACTCATTGAGGCACTCTAACCGGATTGTTTCCTACTGATCTTGTTGGGTGAAACCACTATTTTATAGTCATTTAGTGGTCAGATTCCACTCACACACATATTATATATATATATATATATATATATATATATATATATATATATATATATATATATATAATATATATATATATATATATATATATATATATATATATATATATATATATATATATAGTTTTTTTCTTGTTTTATTTAAAATTGTTGAAAATTGCTTTGACAAAGGCTGGAACAGACCATACATCAGTTCATACATACAAACATATATATATATATATATATATATTTATATTTATATGTGTGTGTGGGAGGGGGGCTGATTTATGGCCTGTTCCTGCCTTTCTCAAAGCAATTTTCAACAATGTTAAATAAAATAATTAAAAAAAAAAGAATAAAAACCTTACATACAGTATGTATACATTTTTGAAAATTGCTTCAGAAGGGAGCACATTTAACTGACTTTTGAGATTGTTATACTCAGTTAGTTCTAATGAAACATATCACTACATGTTCTTTTAAGTCCTTTCTCTGCTCCCCCTTTCCACACTCTTTTAGCAGACTAGTAGCAGGAGATGCTTGCTTGTAACGCAACAATGCATTACCTTTTACTGTGTCGTTATCTAAGGGAGAGAAGGCCATAAAAACAGGAGCCTGAAACACTGCAAGTAAACATACCGCTGTTCACTGTCTTCTCTGTGCTGACAGCTCAACCCCCGCTGCTGTCCGTGTTTGGCAGGGGAGTTTGAGAGAAGAGAAACTCCAGCTGCCTGTAACAAAGGTTCAACCGGGAGATGTGTAGCAGTCATCTTGCACTTCTCCACAGCCAGTGTGCACCTTACATTTAACCCACAGTTACAGCAACAGTCTGTGAAAATTGAGGTGTCTAACACAGTATTATAGACAGACTACATAATGTAGCACTGGTCAGTTTTCAAATATAGCGCAATTGACATCAGTGCAAGGCAGATGATTGCTTGCTTTATAGTTAAACCTACTGCTCAGGAATGGACTGTTCTACCAAAAAAAAAACCGGAAACCTAGGCAGGTCTTGTGTTTCTTATCTAACAGTGAGCTGAGACGTGTGTATCTACTACTACTAAGTAATGTAAAGCAACCCTGTTGTGTTGTGACAGTCAGTGACTACTGACTTACCCCAGAATAGATCTTCTTTTAATCCGATCGTCTTTTGCAGTCAGACTAGTGCCAGTGCCTGCTCCCCACTGCTCCTTCCCGCGCTCTCAAGCTCTTGTCCTGCACAGTTGCACACAGCCCCTGCTGGCTCCACCCTCTTCCTCTACAGTCTCCTGGTCATGTTCCTTGCTGTGTAGGAACATGACATGGCTGGAACTGGAGGAGAAAATAGCAGCATGGCATTGGAGTTGAGCTGCTTGTAGAGCCAGAATGTGTGGTGGCTGGGGGTTCCAACTGAGCACGGGGAGGCGCGCTGCGCATATTACTACAATACTCCATCCCAGACCCAGCCAAACTGAGTAAAACAGATTTTTAAAAAAATCATATATCAGTCAGTTCAAAAGCTGGTGGGGGGGCAGACAGGGGGGCAAATCATTTTCTAAGGGGGGCAGATGCCCCCCCTCGCCCCCCTGTAGTGACGCCACTGAGCACCAGCAGCTGCAGTTGTCCATGGAGCACCAGCAGCTGCAGTTGTCCATGAAGCACCAGCAGCTGCAGTTGTCCAAGAAGCACCAGCAGCTGAAGTTGTCCAAGAAGCACCAGCAGCTGAAGTTGTCCATGAAGCACCAGCAGATAGAGATGAACCTGCACCTAGAATCACTGCTGCTCAAGAGCCTGTAGATCCACTGTATTCTCCCCTGGGCGAGGAATACATTTCACTCCAGAGGAGGCTCATAACAAGCTGCGAGAGCAGACAAAAAGGCCAACACAGGTTTCACAGGAGCCAACAGAGGTTACTCCAGCGTACCATAGAGCTGCAGAGGGACATGGCAGCATCATTAAATGGTATAGTACAAAACCAGTCTCAGATGATGAGAGTTATTTCTGATATGCAGATGCAGATTGCCAACAGATGGCGTGAACAAAACCAACTCTTGGGTGTATTGGTTGTGCACTTCACACATCAGCAGGACACTGCCTCCAGCCTTTCATCTGTGGCCAGCACTTCAGCAGAATCATCTGAAGCTTCCCAAACCAGGAGAACCAGGAAATCCACTCCAGTCACCTCAGCCCCCTCATCCAATAAGCCTTAAAAAAAATAATAATATTCTTATAGTTCACCATAAATCTTGTCCTCTGTTATTTACCATATAATTGTCATCCACATCCATGTGAGGGGTGTTTTAGTACACTAATATTGTTTAAACATATAATAAGGCCTGTGTGGAAATGGCCCAAAAAGGAAATAACATCATGTTTGACATATTCATGTTCTATAAACCACATCACATAGTTGTGTATGAAGGGTACATATAGTAATATTCACTTATAAGATGCAAATCAAGGTTTCTCAAATCCAATGGATATTGACACATGGGCAGGGATAGGCACAAGGCAAGGCTGTGGCGGACATTTTCTAAGGTAAAGACCTTTATTGAAGGACACCTTGCCTATCCCTGCACATGGGTATATATATCTATATAATAATGTATTTATAGAAGGTGTGAACATAAGGTATAAACATCCATTTTCATTCTTCTTAATGATAGTCAATAAATCATAGTGACCTAAACATGAATTAAACAAATGAGATATTTTCAGTAATTAGGGTGGTTAAGGGAAGGGAGTGGGATGTAGTAGTTTAACTTACATGCAGTGGAAATCCGCAGTATGTAATTTTATCACCAGCTGCAGCAGGGGCAGCACCATGACCAGGGACCTCAGCAGCAACTATAGAATCAGCATGTATAGACGGAACAACAGGGGCTTGTAGGGCTTCCAGCACCCCTTGTGCCCCATGATGTGCCCCATGATGCACCCCTTGTGCCCCATGATGCACCCCTTGTGCCCCATGATGCACCCTTGTGCCCCATGATGCTGCCTATCTATGGAAAGCAGGAAAACATGGTGGCTAATGAGGATGTGCATTGGCAGGTTTTTTTAGGCTTCCTGTTGTGAGGTTGTGCTGTTTGTGATTGGTTTGACAAACTTGCAGGGGCAGGAATAATAAATGCTTTGAAGAGGTTTAACTATTTGTGATCAAGCTGCTGATATGTATGTTGTTTAGCATGCATTTGTTAGGCCTTCAGAGAGTTACGTTGGTTTCTAAGTCAGTGCAAGGGTTACTGCGCCTGCAATTTGTGGCGAGTTGAGAATGGAGTAGATTTTTCTGAATTCTGCGCGCGTAAGTCCTTGCGCTGTATATTGGATACCAAACTGCGCGTGTTTTGTATGTCAGTCTATGGGTAAAAAAAAATACGGGTGAAGGCAGAAATATACGCGCGTAAGTTGTATGCTACGCCGTATATGTGATACCAAACCAGCGCAAAATTTGACATCGCCGGCTTTTGCAGGCGACGCTGCATATCGGATCAGGCCCATAATTTATATTTAGTTCTCTAGAACATAAGTGCATTTTTATTTGTTTAATTCCTTCCATCTATAGTCTGCTTTCAAATTTTTTTGTTGTTTTTTTTTCCTACACAAAAGCCATTACCAGAGTCGCACTAAGGTGGGTGGTGGGTGCTG
Source organism: Bombina bombina (assembly GCF_027579735.1). NCBI lineage: Eukaryota > Metazoa > Chordata > Amphibia > Anura > Bombinatoridae > Bombina > Bombina bombina. The sequence continues at coordinate 986,393,241 of NC_069501.1, forward strand.
TGGGTTCAGAGCACCCAAGCGCATCATTGAGTACCAGCACCTTTTTTTTTAAACAAAAAAGCACTGTGTGAACAACTTTAAGGGTATGGCCTGCGGAGAGTAAGCCACTGTGGGGGTTTCAGGATAAACTCCTTCTACTGCAATAGGGGACAACAGACTATATACATATGGTCTGACATATTATTACCCCAGTGAACAGAGAGACACCAGAAAAAGACATACTGTGGAGATTCGATTTACCACTTCAGTTTCAGCACAGCTGATCTATTACATTATTATATACTGGTGTTCCTGACGGACTATTTCACGGACCTGGATTATTCAGCTATTACGGAGGTCTACTACATCTGGTGACTACTTACCTCATACTGATTGAGGTCTCTAGAAGTAAGTGCATGGGGATAGGGGATCTGTGACCCCACACTCTTTCTTTTATCTGTATACACCACAGAAGGAAGGTGCTGACACATATTCTTTTGAATACATCTACTCTTTATGAAGACAACTTGGGAGTCTCCATATACCTTTCTTTGTTTTGCTGCCATCTTTTGGATAAACAATATCCTGTGGACTTTCACACATTACTTGCATTTTATAATTACCATTTGTTCTTTGTCATACTCATAAGGTGTTCTAAGAATAGTTCAGAGGATAGCGCGGTATTCATAGTCTTTTGTTCTCTCTCATATATATATATATTTAGTATAGACGCATACTTATAGGATCCTGCATCTCTTATTTAAAGGGACATTCCAGTCAAAACTGGAATGTACATTTCACTTTTGAATAGAATCATTTTTGCAATATACATATATTATCAAGAATTCTTGTAATAGTTATTGCTGTTTCAAGAGTGTATTTAAGTATGCTCCGTGCCACCAGCATTTTAAATACAACACTTGCTCAGAAAGCCTAAAGTGCTTGTATCATCTGGTAATTACTCAATGTAATTGCTGACATGATACACACCCATTGGAGATTGGAGCAGCTGCAGTATTTAAAATGCTGGTGCACTGAGAATATCTAGTTATGCTTCACATGTAGAGAAAAATGTTAACACTAAAATAGAGAGAACTTTTACTAGAACCGTTTTTGCTAATATATGTATATTGTAAATATGTTTCTGTCCAAAGATGTAGTTCATCTATATGCAATTCAGTTTTGACTGGAATATCCCTTTAAAGGAAATGTATTATCTTTAAAATTAGATTAAATGCCCAGCTAGATAAGAAATTGTCAAATTTATATGAGACACGTGATATATAAAGGGACCGTCATCAAAATTAAACTTCATGATCCAGACAGCACGCAATGTTATACAAATTCCCAATTTACTTCTAATAAAAAAAAATGCTTTTCCCCATTGATATCCTTAAAATCATACCTATAATACCTATTGGGTGAGCCTCTTGTCATTGGCCCACCCAATATGTTCAGCTAGCTCACAGTAGTGCTGTTAGGGGTTAATGTGAACCTGACTGGAGCCATCTTGTTCCTCGCAGCCATCTTGTGATGATTAGCATTCATTTTGTAATTTAGACTTTATTATAATGGTTCATTCTGTAGTGAGAAATATATGCTTGCTATTGTATTTTCCTTAGCCGGTTAGCCTTGTAGAAAGTCCCTAGCCGCACGCCCAGAAGAATGTTCTATCAATAAGATGGTCCAGCGACCTTGGTGTCTCTGCAGATGCATGATTTATTATGACTATAGAATATTGTTTATGAGCTAGTGAATTTCCAGAATCACACTGTGTGTAACTCTGTATAACTGTGTAAAATGACGCGGTCCTAACGTGTCATCCCCTTAACCCTGTATGCTGTTACTGAAGTCTATAAGATAGGCTTGCACTGTTCAATAAACATGATTGGCTTTAGATCATATTGCTGCGTGGTCTGAGTCCTTCTAAGGAATCCTTATCAGATAATCTACATCTGCTTCAGGTGGTACAGCGGCCCAGAGGCTTCGGCCTGACCTGACACTCCCCCCTGGGAATAACACCTAACAATTGTGGTGTCAGTTTGTGGGATTCGCAGCGGGTGAGTATGAGTGCTTTTACCATGCTTTCCCTCTGTGAATCTGAACCTAAATTTAGTCTAGTAATAGGTGTTGGTAATATATGATAAAGGGTTAAGGGGTTCCTGCGGTTGAGGCGCAGGTTTGCGGAGGTTAAAGTCCTGCCGGCAGTTGTGATAACCCCTCCAGACAGGTTAATAGTCCTGTGCTGGTTTACGACAGGTATTGTAGTCTTGTCTGTGATAAGCGCGCAAGAGATAAGAGTTAGCATGCAATTTGACGGAAGCTTTTAAGTTAAGTTCCCCGTGCAAGTTGGCAGTGCTTTGTCACAGTGAGTGAGACTCACGTGTGTGTTACAGTTTTCCATATTAATTCCTATAATAGAGTTTTGTTACCCACCTGAAACTCATGTTGATATCTGATGCTTGCTTTGCTTATTTGTTGGTTACTGCTATAAGATTGTGCTGTGCTTAGAAAATATTAAGTGGCTATGCATGTTATTATTGTTGCTATTATTGTGTTGAGGAATGGGATCTACTTATAGATAATAATGCACAGAGAAAATTACATGTATAATGTCTACAAAAGGGTTAATAGCTTCTGCTAAAGACAGAAACATTTCAAAACACTGTCAGTGAGCACTGCTGTGTGGTAAATAGAGAAATCTCTGTGTTTATAAAAATGTAGCAGGCAAAGAAGGGGGGCCACCACTGAGCGCGCACACAGATCAGAGAACAGAAAAAAAAAAAACTGTTACAGCAGCTCCGTTTGTAAAACTTTTTGTTTGCTTGCAGTAATGTAAAGGAAATTTTGTAGTCGACAGAAGGTATCATGGGTCACGCTCAGAGGGGCCGGGCACGTATAAAGGGGGAGGGGGGGAACAAGTAATACTGCACCTGCGCCCCTCCCCAGTGTCTCCCTATACTCCTTCATTCCACAGGTGGAGCAATGTATCATGTACGTCTAGATTTGCTGTAAGCATGTAGTGATATCTCTCCAGCCGCAGGAGGTCGCAGACATTCTGTTTCCAGTCAATTACTGAGGGTACCCTTATCGATTTCCAATGCATTGGGATCAAAGTTTTCACACCCATCAACATAATCATAAGTAGGGTTTTAATCTTGTGGTATTTTTATATGTCTTTGGTACGCTATGAAATAGATGTTTTTTCTGAGAAAGGAAAAAAGGGAGTGAATCTCTGGTATGCGAGATGGAATGAGTTTGTGTTTCTGTATCGCTGTAAAAATGTTTCTTTCTGTTTCTCTGCTGGGAAATCAGACGTTGTAAGGAGGTATTTTGTAGTGTTATTTTTTTTTTATATACCTGTATTTTAAAGTCAACAGCATGTTTTAAGTATGTGTGTTATAGGTGCAGTTTTAGTTTAGAGTGATAATTGTTGTATGCAAGTTTGAAAAACTGTCCATCTGTTGCGGCATATAAATATATTGTTTTTGCAAGTGAAGTAACCCCCAAGGCAGAACATAGAGTGATCTGAGATGTCATCGCAAGAAAAAAATCTCATAGCAGAAAGTGAAAAAAAAAAGAGTTCTGTCTCTGGGGAAGTAAGTAACGGCTTTGAAAGTGCGATGGTGTGTGTGATTTTTGTCACGCTCTGGTAAATATGAGAATGTTTCTCGTATGATTAATGGGTTAAGTATGTTGTATTTGTAAGGTCTGTGCACGGAGTTAGTGCAAAAGATGAAATATAGTTATAGGCTGTAATTGAAATTTTATCTAAAAGTATTTGCGTCTGTTTTTGTTGCAAGTAAATTAATCTGCAGGTCATGCTACAGTACAGAGGTGGAATTTGTGTGGTAAATCATACAAGCAGCCTAAATTATCGTTGGGATATACATATGTAATTTACGTGAAAAATGGTTAGTCCTTAAAGGGACAGTCCACTGTAACATAGTGTTGATATTAATGTATTGTCCATGACTTGTTATACAAGCTGCATAGTATAAAATGTAGGAGAAGTTGCATTTGTAAGTTTGTGTATAGCTGATGTAAATTGTAATGGGTTGAATCTCGGATAATCCTTATCTTATATTTGTCTGTAAAATCAGAGCTCAGTGTGTAGACGGAGCAATAGAAAATTGTCATTTTATTATTTAAAGGACAAGTTCACTCATGTGAAAGGAGTTCAGGAGCAGCAACAACTGTATTAGTAGTTTGCAAAATATATATTTTTTGCAACCTTTCTTTGTATTATTCTTTTTAAATCTGCAGTTTAGATAGTAGATATTTCTGTGCAGTGTAACTTAATTCTCTCTGTAAACTGAATTGATAAGTTGCCTATAATTTTAGTGTAGCGAACTGTGAGACTCGCGAAAAAAAAAAAAAAACAAGAAAAACAGAGGACTGAAAATATTTAAAGGGATACAGGCAAACTGAGATAACATCTGAGAATTTAAGGGAATATTTACAAAAAAGACAATGAGGTTTACTGTAAGCCTAACACTAGTATATTTAACTGTGTTTGCAGTTTCAATTAAAGATTATTTTTCATTTGGGTAAAATGTCCCTTTAACTAGCCTGCATCCCACTGTGAGTGCGTTTTTATGCTGCTTATGCTTGCTTAGGCTATTTAATGAACGCCAGTATACATTTTTATTATAAGTAAGGCCAATGGATCATTGGGAATAATTTAAAGGGGAAATTTTATTATTATTCTTTTGTAGAAAGCTTATATTTGTGTTATATGCAATTGTTATATTTGGCTGGAGAGCTGCAGAATGGTGAATATCAAATTATACACAGAGTTAGATCCAATAATTTTGTTGTTGTTTAAATAAGTAGCATTTATCAGATTTTAGTGTGAATTTTATATTTTTAAGCAGTAAACAGTGTTTCTCCTTTAAGTAAAAATGAAACTTTGAGCTTGCCTTACTATCCTTGAGAAGAATGATAACACTGTGCATGTTTTGGTTTTCTTTAAAAAAGAAAAAGAAAAAAAAGTTCTCTCTTGTGTTTGGCTTTGTCGCAGAGAGAAACATTTGTACTTTACATTTAAAGCGGCAGTATCTAACTTAAAACTGATCATTTTATTTCAGTGGCAGTCTGCTGTCAAACTGAATCTCACAGATATTACAGAACTCTTTGTCATTCAAATAACCCCCACTGAGTTCAATAAATAAATGAAATATTATTTAATGAATTAATTTAAATGACACTTTACAAAATATATAGTTATTTGGTTACTAACCAGTCTACAACTATAATTGCAATAAGTTTTATTGCTGCTTAACAGCTAAGCCGTGGTCTATAATAAGTGTCTACAATAAACACCCCTATATTAAGGCAATAGGGGATGGCAAACAAATGATGCACAATTTATCTGATTCTACTGAATTTACATAACTTGCTAATTTATCTGATTATAGTTTTGCTCTAACAAAACTGATTTCGTTTACACTGACAAGACTGGATGAGTCAGACTGGATTCTTGAGCTTTTCACAACTTATTTGTGCCACACCTGATTTATTTAAAGGGACAGTCTACCATATACTTGTTATTGTTTTAAAGATAGATAATCCCTTTATTACCCATTCCCCAGTGTTGCATAACCGACACAGTTATATCAATATACTTGTTGCCTCGGCAGTTGCCTTGTGTCTAGGGGCCTTCTTCCAGCCCCCTGGTCACATGACTGTGACTGTTTATTGTCTATTGTCTTAAATTTAGCATTAGGTTGTGCTGGATCTTGGATAACCCCCTGGGCCTGCACACAGTTTTATTTATATGGCTTACGTGTATTTTGTCTCTTGGTGTTGCAAAGAGATTTAAACAGCCTGTGATAGGAGGCGGCCCTCGGGGGGCTTAGAGGTTGGTATGTGAGCCTACCTATGTTTAGTTTACACTAAGAATACCAGGAGGAAAAAGGCGATTTTGATGTTGGAGGTACATTGAAAAGTTGGTTACAATTAAACGTCCTATCTGCATAATGAAAGTTTCATTTATACTAGTATGTCCCTTTAACTGTGGATTTGCATGGTGTTTTGCGAGTGCTGCGTTTCAGGGAATGTCAGAATATGTGTTGAATTTTAGGTTAATTGTGGTTGTTTGAAGTTTGTGTCGGCAGCTAATGTTTTGTTTGGTGAAAGAAAAGAACAATTGGTTTTCAATGTTTGTTTGTTATGTTTTTCTCTTTTGTGACTGCGTGTGGAAGCGTGCTGTATGGACAGCATATTGAATAGTGAAGTGTATTTGATTTTGCTTGCTATTGAGAATTGTCTCTGCATGAGTGGAGTGCATGATTTGTCATTTAGTTTCTTCTTATGTTGTGTTTGCGTGTCACATGGGATGTTTCAAGCAAACAAGGGGGAAGTATTGATGAGTATTGATGAGTATCTTTATGTAATGGGGGTGATTGTTTTTAGGAGGTGAACCTAAAACGTTTTGAATCTCCTCTTACAATGTTATTGCCTAACCACCATCTGTGCCCTAAATTTCCCTGTCTTATCCCTATGCAGGATGCACTATGTCCCTAGGATTGTCTAGAACTTTCCGGTCGTAGCCTGTATACTCATACCCCACTCCTTTTTCCCTCCCTGGTGGACTCTATCTCTTCATTGTCTTTCTGTGTTTTATTTTGCTCTCATATTTCAGATGCCTAAAATGTTTTATTTTTCTATTTGGTTCTTAACACTATATTTGTTTTTGCAGGATGAGAGTATGCAGCTGTATCCAGAGATTAAAGACACTAACTGAATTATTTTTGAGTTTCCATATTTAGGTAAAATCTGTACAGACAAAATTCCATAAGTGCACTCTTCAAAAGATTAAAGATTGAATGCAGGTAAACCTTTAAAGAAACAAAAGATGAAGATAAAAGACCTTTTGTCGAGCTTGTTTTAACCACCATACTGCAGTAAAAGTTGCTGAACTATCTTTGGATCCATTCTTTGCTTTGCATGCTGGTACCAGCCCCATAACTGGACTCTGGGTAATCCATGACTGTTTCCTCTGATGTTTGTCTTCAGGACATAAAGACTATCCTTCTCTGGACTGTGCCTTGCCGCTCGATATGGAGGACCTGTTATGCTGTTACAGGGTCAACCAATTAAATTAGGGGAGTATTGTTTTAACTCGATTCCTTATATTGCTTGTTTTGTATTCTCTTGTATTTGTTTTATTTTTGTTGATCATATTAGGTATAAGAGATCATATAGTTTTGTCTGCAGAAAAGTATGCTTTATTGGTATTAGTGCACATTGTAGTTTATGTGCTTAACGCAGTAACCCTTTACATAAATGTAACTGTGAACTTCACAGTATTGTACCCTATTGAATGGCCCACTGAGTATAAAAATATGTTTAAGGAAAATGCTGCAATATATCAGAATATTTTAGACCCTTCACCCTCTAGAACATAAGGAGGACATGTCTCGGCTAGAAGTTTATATTAATTATACAGAGAAATATTTATGTAGGGAATAGCATAATTATAGTTTATGAAAGCAAATGTATTTTTCCCTTTTATTAATTGGTATGGTATCTGCAATTTGAGTGTGGTAATTCCAGATGTTTGTTATTTAAAGGAATTATCTTACCATAAAGATGTGTTTACCTTTAAAAGAGTTTGTAGTTTTAAATTATGTTCTGTTTGTATGCTTTCCTCATACAGGAGTGTGAGAGAATTTAGGTTGCATAAAATAATTAGTAAACTAGTAGTGTTTATATCAGATGAGATTGTTGACTATTAGGATCCTGGTTGGAGAATTACAAACATTATAGATAGTAGATGTGTTGAATAAAGCAACACAAGGTTCTTTTATTTTTAGAAGTTCAAAGTGACAATGTAAAGAAATTCATTATAGAGAAAATATTTTTATTGATTGTTTTATTTTTTCATTGTTGCTACAGGGCAGGCCTTAGCATAAGTTTTAGCATAACCATTCAGCCCCTTGATGAAGTCTGGCAAGTTTTCACTTGCTTAGTATTCATGAAGTACCATTTAAAAGTGTATAGAGAAGTTGTAAATTATTCTCTGAAAAGTATCAATGTAGTTAGTTTGTACTATATATCAACAATGTTTTGTTTGATTTTAAATGACATAGGATGAAAGTGGAGTTTTATTTGGACATAATTGTGATTGTATTGCGGTGTGTACTCATCCTGTACTGTTTCTGTTTGCTTCCTAGACTCCCTGTGACTCGAGTGTCTGCTTGCCATGGGGATCCACTGGTTGCCTTGTCTACCCCATGAACAAACCATCAGATTTCCAACATCTCCCTGCGGAAGGACACTGGATAAGCACCCCTACTGCAAATGAACTGATGGAGAACTGTATAGCAATGTGTCTGAGGAAGGTGAAGCGCTCTAAATGGACAAAGACTGTTCTTAAAATGATCAGAGGCCACCTAAAGACAGATGTGCTGTTACTATGTCATGCTTTACTATGGAGAAAGAACTGTTGGACATATTGGGGGGTGCTAGCAATGCAGGTGGAGAAATAAAAGATGCAGCGTGGTTTGGGGGTAGATGGGGGGCTGGTTGGGTCTCTGTGCAAGTAAACCGGTAGTTTTGGGGAGGCTGGAAGATAGATGGAAGGTATTGGAGGGGCTGCACCTATATGCAGTGACAAATTGTGCCCTATTAGCCTATAAGTATATCACGACATGTCAATATTTTTCTCTTTAGTATTCTCACATAGAGTTCTGTTACCATAATATAAGGCTTTACTAATTTTCTATGCCTGTCTATTTTTATGTTATTCTGTTAGAATAAAAGGATGGTATGTTAGGGGTTAATGTGAACCTGACTGGAGCCATCTTGTTCCTCACAGCCATCTTGTGATGATTAGCATCCATTTTGTAATGATTAGACTTTATTATAATGGTTTATTCTGTAGTGAGAAATATATGCTTGCTATTGTATTTTCCTTAGCCGGTTAGCCTTGTAGAAAGTCCCTGGCCGCACGCCCAGAAGAATGTTCTTTCAATAAGATGGTCCAGTGACCTTGGTGTCTCTGCAGATGCATGGTTTATTATGACTATAGAATATTGTTTATGATCTAGTGAATTTCCAGAATCACACTGTGTGTAACTCTGTATAACTGTGTAAAATGACGCGATCCTAACGTGTCATCCCCTTAACCCTGTATGCTGTTACTGAAGTCTATAAGATAGGCTTGCACTGTTCAATAAACATGATTGGCTTTAGATCATATTGCTGCGTGGTCTGAGTAATTCTAAGGAATCCTTATCAGATAATCTACATCTGCTTCAGGTGGTACAGCGGCCCAGAGGCTTCAGCCTGACCTGACACTCCCCCCCCGGGAATAATAGCTAACAAGTGCATTGCTGCCAGTGAGCTTACCAAGGGTTACTATTCAACAAAAGGATACCAACAAAATTAAGCAAATTTGCTAAAAGTAAATTGGCATATTGTATAAAATAATATACAGTATCTGTAGTTTAATTTTCCCTTTCTGTCCCTTTAAAAGACCATATAACTCCCTTATTTAAAATGTTCTTTTCAACCAAGCATCACATGCCCCAGGCTAAGTTAAAGGTGCTTTTTATTTTTATACTCAAAACCAGACTCCAGCTGCCCTGCACCAATATACTGGACAATCTTAGTTGGGTAACACAATGTCCCACCTAACAGCACTACCTTAGTCCCAATGTTAATCACATGATGTCATTTTTTGATAACTAATCAGTCATTTTACACCTTGGCTGCCAGTAACATACAAATTAATGATTGTACCTCTTTAGCTGCCCATAACAAGTAAACATAAGTGATTTTAACCCCTAGTCTGCCCATCACTACTTTTTGCTCCATACTGTTGTGCATATATACTTGGGGTATTCTTCTTTTATTTTTTAATTTACAATATTTAGTTCTTCTTAAAAATATGTTAAAAATTGTCTCTTTATATGGCAATTAAAAACATGGGAGGGGCATAAGAGGTGGGAGGGGCCAGGAGATGGGAGGGGCTGAGGAGGTAGGTGGAGCAAAGAGGATGTGGGCGGCTCTGCCACACTTTTGCTCGGGGGCCCTGGTTAGTCTCAGTCCGCCCTGGGGACATAGAATCCTTAGTTGAGGATTATTTTAGGCATTTTGCAGGCACTAATATGCATGTGGCAAGAGACTGAGAGTTAACTCCCTTCAAGGATAGAAAGGGGTTAACTTGTTAAGGCTCTAGTATTATTCCTTCAAGGAATCACATAATTTAGTACTCTGGTTTTGAGAGTATATTTTTATGGTGGGGCTTCGTTCTCTATAAACTGGATTCTTAGTGACAGCGCTCTGCACAAATCATATCGGAAGAAAGCGCTCTTGTTGGTGCCTAGATCGGTGCCTTTATTGTATAATAGGCGCAGTTCTGAGGTGAAGTATTTTGGAGTATTTTGGGTGTTTGTGTTTATGATACACAAGATCGCAATAACGGTCTATTTGATGGTCTATTTGAAGAGTTTTAGTTTGAGCGGCTGGGAAGTGTGCGCTTTACATAATGGCGCCGCTTCTCTCAGCCTGATCTCCTCCCACTTCTTTTCTGGAGCGAAAGTGTCAGCCACGTCAGTGTGATAGTGCAGCATGTTGTTTGCTGTATAGACGCAGCTGGTTTTCCTGATTCAGCATTTTGCGTGACAACATTTATGTTGGATGTTTAGCATGAACATTAAGTGAACTGCTTGTGTTTACCGCTTGTGCAGTAACAATATGTAGTAATATTATGTGAAGTAACAATATGTGCAGTAACAATACTGTGCTTACTGCTTGTGCAGTAACAAGCCGCCATCCTACCCCTGCACATTATTGTGTTTTGGGGGACAGAACATTATAGTTAATGTCTTAATAGTAATGTCTAAAAATATTTAGAATATTTAGTAGTTACGGCTTCCTGGTGTGACACATACCCTGCAAGTATGTCGTAAAAAATGTACAGGAATGCTTTCTAATGATGAAGTGAAATCTTTCAATACTTTATAGAATAAATACCAGAGTGTATATTTCATGAATAAATAAAAAGTTTTATACCACTGTAGTTTAGTGGTCAGCAATGTGTTAAATCGTTTTTAATGAGATCTTTGGATTGGGGCTTATATTTTTAGTATTGGAACAGGGGCCTGTTCCTAGGCTTAATTATTTTGGCTCTTGAGGACCATTTTGTTTTTCTAAACATTTCTGCCCCTCATATTTCGTAAGAACTTTTTGTAAAATAAGCTCTTCTTGTTATTTGAGCCTCATGCCTATCATGTGCGGCATTTTTAGCCTAAGATATTGAAGGTACTGATCTTGCCCTCTAAGCCTCATGTCTCCCAGGATGATGCTGTTCAGGCAATGCCACAGCTTTCTCCTTAAACGTCCCAAGCCTCTACGGCATCACATTCAGTGCCCTGTGGCTCTTCTCAATCTAATGGAGGAGTATATTTGCCTGCCGATTTTGCAGCTCATGTATCCTCTGTGGTATCTGCAGCTTTATCTGTTTTTCCTTTCCTACAGGGAAAACGCAAGAGGACATTAAAAATTCAGATAGTAAGGTTTCTGCTCCACTACACAGTTTGTTCTCTCTCCTAAGTGTGGCGAAGAGGATTCGCTGGTAGCTTCTGAGGGTAAAATCTCAGATTTGGACAGTATAATTCCGTCATCTTATGCTGAAGTGGTCTCCTTCAGATGTATGCTTGCATACCTCGTGTACTGTTAAAAGAGGTTTTAGCTACTTGGATGACATCAATACCCCTGTCATTGTCAACCCTTGGAAGTTTGGTAAACTTTATCATTTCTATAATGTTCCTTCCTATGAGCAAATGTTTTTCTATACATGCCTTGGATATTTTCACGGGAATAGGAAAAGCTAGGGATACCTTTCTCCCTGCCTCCCGTCTTTACCTTTCCTGTCGCTGTCTCCATTAAAGTGCACAAGGCCTTGAATAGAAGGAAGCTCTTCTATTATGGCTCAGAGAACTTCAATCCCTATAGAGGATAAATACTCCTATACGGATCTGTGACAAACCCTTCTGTCACTAGGGCTTCAGAAACTGAGTGTTGCCTCCGTTCTGTTCACCTCCATAACTTTTAGACTTCGATCAAAGGGGGATACCAGGAGCTATTGCTCTGGATAAAGGGATGTTCAGGACAAGGAAAGTGTTTTGACGGAGGTACTCATTCAGGGTACCAGGTGGTCCGTCACATTTGGTGGCAAGCGCTGGGATTGATTCCTTGTCCTGCTGACAGAGGAGAAGTGCCAGAGTAGGCTGCAACCATGGAAGCCGAGTTCCTATGGCGAGTGATAGATGCACTGGCCCAGCTAGACAGTACTGGTTCTGAACAGGATGAGCTGAAATGGAGGGACATTATCCACCGGTAACTCTGGTGGGAGGCTCTTCAACAGGAGCAGGACAGTTATGAAATGTCCTCCCCACCGCCAAGGAAAGGTACTGGCTCCAGCTGAAATCACAAGAGCTTTTCCTGGGAGAGCAGCCCAGGGGGGAATGGCTATCTGAATTAGATGGACTGGTCCAGACAGAGAGGAGGTAGTCGACTTCTCTATCCAGCCACAGGCTCCAGAGATTGATAATTTAATAGACTTTTCCACTGAGGAGGGGCATACCAGTGAGCTACCAGCAGAACAGAGCGCCGCTGGCCTCTGCCCAGCAACAGCTCCGGTAAGCCAGGGAGAGGAGGAAGCTGACCTCTCTCTCCAGCAGCAGAGCTAGTTCCAGGGAGAGGATCACTCTCCCCAGCAGCCGTGTGGGTACACGAAAGCAGTGGAAGCCGTTCTCGCTCCCCAGCAGCAGTGTGAGATCCCAGGGATGAAAGCAGCCACCTATGATCCCCATCAAGAGGAGGGGGAACCGGGAGATACAGCGGTTGGCTCATCCTCCCGGCAGGAATACAAGGACCCAGGAGTGGAGGAAGCCGTCCTCCCTTCCCAGCAACAGCCCAGGAGCCTTGGAGACAGTATTGACCATATATCTTCCCCGATTTTGGATGAGCCTCTAGAAGCCTTGGTCATCAGCCCAGTCCCCCAGCGATGATACAAACATCCGGGAGACTGGGCAGTCGGCTCAGCTCCCCAGAGGGGGGTACCAACTCCCCAATGGAAATGTAATGTGGGGTTTTTCTGCCCGACTAACACAGGTCCAAACTAGTGGATGAACTGGGACCTGGTTAGTCTCCTTTTGGGGGGAAGGAATGTGACAAACCCTACTGTCACTGGGGCTTCTGGAGGAGGCTGGGGGCTAGCCTCCTGCCCACGGACTATGGACCCTGGAACTGGAAGGTATTTTTCTGTGTCTCTTCCAGACCACATCTGGATGCCCCTCTCCCTATCCATAAAACGTGCCCAGACTTTCAGGCACCAAATCTGCATTGCCTGTTTCAACCCCCCTTCAAGACTCAGAGACTTATTGCAAGAGTTTACAATCAGCACAGACATTCCAATGCTGGGACCTCCTGCTGTTATATCTCTGTATGTCTAATCTAGTTTTGAAGTGTGTGGGCAGTGGTGGGGGATTGTATGTCCTATTGTTTACATTCCTATTGTTTAATCTGCTGCTCTAGCTAGTGTTTATTCAGGGCGGGGGATTGTAAGTGTATAAAATGTGTGTCCCCCGTTCAATAAAGATTCATTCTGTTTTTACTTAAAAATCGGTCTTGTCTGATTCTTGGGGCAATTTTCTGAAGCATTGGTGGTTCCAGCTGTTAGGGAAGCTGAACAGGGCGGCCAGAGAGGGTACTGAGAGGTCCGTCACAGGATCCATGGTTAGAAGCTGGAGGTTTTATTGTTTAATTAGAGCAATGCCTTGTCTTATTAGACTTGCTGTTGAACCCGCCAGGTTTTGTGGCTGACATTTTGGTCAGCTGAGAAGCCTACCAGTGGCTTAGGGGTACAGCCTAGGCTTTATAGTTCTGCAGTTGCAGGTTCAATATTTTATGTTTCCTCCATATCCACACTTCTGGCGCTTCCTCTCAAGGATGAGACCTTGTTTGGACTTGGTCTGGCAGAATTATCCTCTGACTTTACTTCAATCTAAGATTTCCTCCCAGGGACAGATTTCTCCTTCTAGAGTACCTGCAATCCAGGTATGATGAGAGGCATTCCTTGAACCGGGTTCAGGACCTTTCTTTTTGGGAGTTATAGTTCCAGTCCCAGTCTGGGAACGGGATCTAGGTATTTACATCAAGTTTTCGTCATCCTAGAAAGACGTTTAGGTCTTGAGGTACTGTAAGGGTGCTTTTCTGGACAATATATGGTTCAGGTGTGATCTTTCCTTCAAGCAAACTCTCTTTCAAGAGATCTTGTCCAATCTACTTTCCCATGGATGGGAAATTAATCTGGAGAAGAGTTCCTTTGTTTTGAATAATAGATTACAGGAAAGGCATTGATTTTAGAAACCCACAGATCATTATTTGCAACCGTGAAATAGAAAAAAACATTGATTAGACACCCAGTACACTTATTTTTCCTCAGGCCTCTTTAATAAGAGGGTCCCGGAGCCTCAACCGAAACAACAGCATGAAAGAGGACATATGTCATCCTTTTGAATAATAGATTACAGGAAAGGCATTGATTTTAGAATCCCAGAGCTCATTTATATGACCCGGGAAATAGAAAAAAACATTGATTAGACACCCAGTACACTTAGTTATCCTCAGGCCTTTTTAATAAGAGGGTCCCGGAGCCTCAACCAAAACAACAGCATGAAAGAGGACATATGTCATCCTTTTGAATAATAGATTACAGGAAAGGCATTGATTTTAGAATCCCAGAGCTCATTTATATGACCCGGGAAATAGAAAAAAACATTGATTAGACACCCAGTACACTTATTTATTCTTAGGCCTTTTTAATAAGAGGGTCCCGGAGCCTCAACCAAAACAACAGCATGAAAGAGGACATATGTCATCCTTTTGAATAATAGATTACAGGAAAGGCATTGATTTTAGAATCCCAGAGCTCATTTATATGACCCGGGAAATAGAAAAAAACATTGATTAGACACCCAGTACACTTATTTATTCTTAGGCCTTTTTAATAAGAGGGTCCCGGAGCCTCAACCGAAACAACAGCATGAAAGAGGACATATGTCATCCTTTTGAATAATAGATTACAGGAAAGGCATTGATTTTAGAAACCCACAGATCATTATTTGCAACCGTGAAATAGAAAAAAACATTGATTAGACACCCAGTACACTTATTTTTCCTCAGGCCTTTTTAATAAGAGGGTCCCGGAGCCTCAACCGAAACAACAGCATGAAAGAGGACATATGTCATCCTTTTGAATAATAGATTATAGGAAAGGCATTGATTTTAGAATCCCAGAGATCATTTATATGACCCGGGAAATAGAAAAAAACATTGATTAGACACCCAGTACACTTAGTTATCCTCAGGCCTTTTTAATAAGAGGGTCCCGGAGCCTCAACCGAAACAACAGCATGAAAGAGGACATATGTCATCCTTTTGAATAATAGATTACAGAGAAATATTACACTCACAGCGCTTAAAGGACCAATAGCTCCTATCTAGAGTGGGCCCCCACTACCCACAAAGAGAAATACTGTTAGAAATAGGTTTAGAGAGGAGCGCCAGTAAAGGCAAGGTCTGGTGTGTGTGTGAGGGATGTGTTCACACTGAGATAGATGGAACCCTTTGTAAGGGCTATATTCCTATAATTAGCTACAGAGGCTGTTATGGTTATAAGCCTCTGTAGCTAATTATAGGAATATAGCCCTTACAAAGGGTTCCATCTATCTCAGTGTGAACACATCCCTCACACACACACCAGACCTTGCCTTTACTGGCGCTCCTCTCTAAACCTATTTCTAACAGAATAATAGATTACAGGAAAGGCATTGATTTTAGAATCCCAGAGCTCATTTATATGACACGGGAAATAGAAAAAAACATTGATTAGACACCCCCAGTACACTTATTTATTCTTAGGCCTTTTTAATAAGAGGGTCCCGGAGCCTCAACCGAAACAACAGCATGAAAGAGGACATATGTCATCCTTTTGAATAATAGATTACAGGAAAGGCATTGATTTTAGAATCCCAGAGATCATTTATATGACCCGGGAAATAGAAAAAAAACATTGATTAGACACCCAGTACACTTATTTATCCATAGGCCTTTTTAGCAGAGACTCCAGGACCCTCAACAAAAACAAGAGCAGGGAGGTGGGCATAGGAGTACAATGGAGTGTGACAATAATAATGTGAAGGGGAAGATTGCGGAGTTGTGGCATTTTAATTTTGTTATCGTGGGAAGTACTTGCAATGACCTTGCTCTGGTGAATCCATATTGCAAATGTGTTTTTTAAGGCACTGTATGTCTATTTTTTTAATATCAGCATTTGGTAATTGAAGCTCAACTTAAGGCCGGTGAGAACTGACCTTTCTTCTGGCTGTTTGCAAATGTTGTGGCTCTGGACAAACATGGGAATAAGGGGCCATCAGCCATATTCTGCACGCAACCCCTTTGATGATTGACGATAAACATGTGTCACCTGCAATCAGAGCCCGTTACTTCTGTCTAAATCATCTTCCTGGTATGGAGAGGCCACTGTTTCCCACAGCAAGTCCGAAGCTTGAACTACAAGATTGTCTTGAGTATGGTAGGAAACCAAAGTTTATTTAATTCTGTACTATCACCACAAAAGCTGAACTTCTTGAACCAAGGAAAATGCAAGCAATTTCATGTGCTTATGGATGACAAGGACGTCCTGTCCTGTGGTGCACAGAGATGGAGAGGATTTTGGGCCTCCCTGTACAATACCCAGATGTCTCCAACATCACCAGAAACACAAGACAGCGACTCTTGGGAAGTTCCTGGAGTGTTCCGGTAGCCATCTCTTTGCGCCCCGAAAGGAATACTTTATCAGTGTTTTTGTATACATCCGACAACAGCTTCGGAGACTGTGGTGACGCACATGTTATTTACTGTTGTTCCAGCTGTGGCAATATCAATTGGCATTAAAAAGGTAAGATTTGGGGGGGCGGAGCCTATAGCTGTTGCGGTAGGACGTGTGTTTGAGGAGCTCCAGGTCTTACAATTTACTTTGGAGTTAGTTTTCAACCTTAATTTAATTTTCTTTTTGGGATTTATAGTCAGACTTTCTGGGGCTATCCAAGAGGAGCCTGGTAAAAGCACTAGTCACCCCTTATATCAACGGGTACGGAGACCTGTTTTTTGCATTTCCAATATGGTGCCGGACACCAAACTAATCCTGAATGAAAAAAAAGGTAAGATTTGGACTAGTGATGCACATTTTATGCACGCTGTGGCAATTGCAATTTGCATTAAAAAGAATCTGCTAACAACCACTACCTACGACCACACTTGACTCCTTTTTTTATTATGCTCAGCAGATTAAAAACATACCATTCTTCTAGTCATATCACACGACATGTCAAAATGCTGCATGGAAAATGGCAGTGTGCAAAGTCATAATCTTAGTGAACCTATAAGTGCATTACATTTTCTAAAATAAACAAAAATACCAAGAAAAAAAAAAAAAGGAAAGAGGACATATGGCATCCTTTTGAACAATAGATTACATTTAAGGCATTGATTTGAGAAACCCAGAGATAATTTGTTGCAAACAGGAAATCTAAAAAAAAATGGATTAGACACCCAGTACACTTATTTATCCTTAGGCCTTATTAGCAGAGGCTCCAGGACCCTCAACAAAACCAGCAGCAGGAAAGAGGACATATGGCATCCTTTAGAAAAATAGATTTCTGGAAAGGCATTGATTTTAGAAACACAGAGATCATTAGTTGCAACCGTGAAATCTAAAAAAACTTAGATTATACACCCAGTACACTTCTTTATCCTTAGGTCTTTTTAGCAGAGGCTCCAGGACCCTCCACAAAACCAGCAGCATGAAAGAGGACATATGGCATCCTTTTGAAAATTAGATTACATGAAAGGCATTGATTTTAGAAACACAGAGATCATTAGTTGCAACCGTGAAATCTAAAAAAACATAGATTATACACCCAGTACACTTCTTTATCCTTAGGCCTTTTTATAAGAGGCTCCCGGAGCCTCAACGGAAACAACAGCATGAAAGAGGACATATGGCATCCTTGTGACTAATAGATTACAGGAAAAGCATTGATTTTAGAAACCCTGGGATAATTTGTTGCAACCGTGAAATCTAAAAAAAGATTGATTAGACACCCAGTACACTTATTTATCCTTAGGCCTTTTTAGCAGAGGCTCCAGGACCCTCCACAAAACCAGCAGCATGAAAGAGGACATATGGCATCCTTTTGAAAATTAGATTACAGGAAAGGCATTGATTTTAGAAACACAGAGATCATTAGTTGCAACCGTGAAATCTAAAAAAACATACGGCTAGATTTGGAGTTTTGTCGGAAACGACCCGAAAAACTAACGCCGGCTTTTTTCTGGCCGCACCATAAAAATAACTCTGGTATTGAGAGTCCACATGAAGGCTGCGTTAGGCTCCAAAAAAGTAGCGTAGAGCATTTTTAACGCAGCTTCAACTCTCAATACCAGAGTTGCTTACGCAAGCGGCCAGCCTCAAAAACATGCTCGTGCACGATTCCCCCATAGGAAACAATGGGGCTGTTTGAGCTGAAAAAAAACCTAACACCTGCAAAAAAGCAGCGTTCAGCTCTTAACGCAGCCCCATTGTTTGCTATGGGGAAACACTAACACTCTAACATGTACCCCGAGTCTAAACACCCCTAACCTTACACTTATTAACCCCTAATCTGCTGCCCCCGCTATCGCTGACACCTGCATTTTATTTTTAACCCCTAATCTGCCGCTCCGTAAACCGCCGCTACTTACATTATCCCTATGTACCCCTAATCTGCTGCCCCTAACACTGCCGACCCCTATATTATATTTATTAACCCCTAATCTGCCCCCCTCAACGTCGCCTCCACCTGCCTACACTTATTAACCCCTAATCTGCCGAGCGGACCACACCGCTATTATAATAAAGTTATTAACCCCTAATCCGCCTCACTAACCCTATAATAAATAGTATTAACCCCTAATCTGCCCTCCCTAACATCTCCGACACCTAACTTCAATTATTAACCCCTAATCTGCCGACCGGAGCTCACCGCTATTCTAATAAATGGATTAACCCCTAAAGCTAAGTCTAACCCTAACACTAACACCCCCCTAAATTAAATATAATTTTAATCTAACGAAATTAATTAACTCTTATTAAATAAATTATTCCTATTTAAAGCTAAATACTTACCTGTAAAATAAACCCTAATATAGCTACAATATAAATTATAATTACATTGTAGCTATTTTAGGATTAATATTTATTTTACAGGCAACTTTGTAATTATTTTAACCAGGTACAATAGCTATTAAATAATTAAGAACTATTTAATAGTTACCTAGTTAAAATAATTACAAAATTACCTGTAAAATAAATCCTAACCTAAGTTACAATTAAACCTAACACTATACTATCATTAAATTAATTAAATAAAATACCTACAATTACCTACAATTAAACCTAACACTACACTATCAATACATTAATTAAATACAATATCTACAAATAACTACAATGAAATAAACTAACTAAAGTACAAAAAATAAAAAAGAACTAAGTTACAAAAAATAAAAAAATATCTACAAACATAAGAAAAATATTACAACAATTTTAAACGAATTACACCTACTCTAAGCCCCCTAATAAAACAACAAAGCACCCCAAAATAAAAAATGCCCTACCCTATTCTAAATTACTAAAGTTAAAAGCTCTTTTACCTTACCAGCCCTGAACAGGGCCCTTTGCGGGGCATGCCCCAAGAAGTTCAGCTCTTTTGCCTGTAAAAAAAAACATACAATACCCCCCCAACATTACAACCCACCACCCACATACCCCTAATCTAACCCAAACCCCCCTTAAATAAACCTAACACTAAGCCCCTGAAGATCATCCTACCTTGTCTTCACCTCACCAGGTATCACCGATCCGTCCTGGCTCCAAAATCTTCATCCAACCCAAGCGGGGGTTGGCGATCCATCATCCGGTGGCTGAAGAGGTCCAGAAGAGGCTCCAAAGTCTTCATCCTATCCGGGAAGAAGAGGCGATCCGGACCGGCAACCATCTTGATCCAAGCGGCATCTTCTATCTTCATCCGATGACGACTGGCTCCATCCTGAAGACCTCCACCGCGGACCCATCTTCTTCTGGCGACGTCCAACTGAAGAATGACGGTTCCTTTAAGGGACGTCATCCAAGATGGCGTCCCTCGAATTACGATCAGCCAATCGGAATTAAGGTAGGAATATTCTGATTGGCTGATGGAATCAGCCAATCAGAATCAAGTTCAATCCGATTGGCTGATCCAATCAGCCAATCAGATTGAGCTCGCATTCTATTGGCTGTTCCGATCAGTTAAAGCTAGGTAGTCTGCTACCTGTCGGTTGAGTCTTTCTCTAAGGCTGGATCCCGAAAGGCTCTGATGGTGCATGGGAGTTAAAAAGGTACGCATGTCCTCCATCAACAAGACGTCAGGAAAGCGTCCGGTCCTTGCCGCCGTGGTCATGGGAGGAGGAGGAGGATTAATTTCATCTCTTCCCCTGTTACATTCCTGTGGTGCTGTGACATCACCCTTATACGCTGTGTAAAGCATAGTTTTTAATTTATTATGAAAATGCTCCATCCTTTCCGACTTGCGGGAATTTGGTAACATTTCAGGCACTTTATGCTTATACCGAAGGTCGAGGAGCGTGGACACCCAGTACAGGTCGTTCTCCTTCAGCTTTTTTATACGAGGGTCCCTCAACAGGCACGACAGCATGAAAGAACCCATTTGAACAAGGTTGGATGCTGAGCTAATCATGTCCCGTTCCTCCTCCTCACTGATCTCACTGATGGTATCTTCTTCCCCCCAGCCACGTACAACACCACGGGTACCAGAGAGGTGACAACAACGAGCACCCTGGGATGACTGTTGTGCTCAGTCTTCCTCCTCCTCCTCAAAGCCACATTCCTCCTCTGACTCCTCTTCCTCACAATCCTCTTCCTGTGTTGCCGCAGGTCCAGCAAGCGATGCTGATTCGGCTGTTTGTGGGGGTGATGGACACCACAACTCTCCCTCTTCCTCTTCACGCTCATCTACTGCCTGATCCAGCACTCTTCGCAGGGCACGCTCCAGGAAGAAAACAAATGGTATGATGTCGCTGATGGTGCCTTCGGTGCGACTGACAAGGTTTGTCACCTCCTCAAAAGGACGCATGAGCCTACAGGCATTGCGCATGAGTGTCCAGTAATTTGGAAAAAAATATCCCCAGCTCCCCAGAGGCTGGCCTAGCACCAGGGTCATACAAATACTCATTAACAGCTTTTTCTTGTTGGAGCAGGTGGTCAAACATTAGGAGTGTTGAATTCCACTGTGTCGGGCTGTCGCAAATCAAGCGCCTCACTGGCAGGTTGTTTTGACGCTGGATATCGGACAAGTGCGCCATGGCCGTGTAGGAACGCCTGAAATGGCCACACACCTTCCTGGCCTGCTTCAGGACGTCCTGTAAGCCTGGGTACTTATGGACAAATCGTTGTACAATTAGATTACACATATGTGCCATGCACGGCACATGTGTCAACTTGCCCAATTTCAATGCCGCCACCAAATTACTTCTATTGTCAGAAACAACCTTGCCAATCTCCAGTTGGTGCGGAGTCAGCCACTGATCCACCTGTGCGTTCAGGGCGGTCAGGAGTGCTGGTGCGGTGTGACTCTCCGCTTTCAGGCAAGTCAACCCCAAGATGGCGTGACACTGCCGTACCCGGGATGTAGCATAGTACCTGGGGAGCTGGGGGGGTGCCATAGATGTGGAGCAAGACGCAGAAGTTGAAGAGGACTCAGCCGAGGAAGAGGTTATGGAAGAGGATGGAGTAGGAGGAGTAGAGGAGGTAGCAGCAGGCCTGCCTGCAAGTCGTGGCGGTGTCACCAACTCTTCTGCAGAGCAACGCATTCCATGCTTGTCAGAAGTCAGCAGGTTTACCCAATGCGCAGTGTAGGTGATATACCTGCCCTGACCATGCTTTGCAGACCAGCTATCTGTGGTCATATGGACCCTTGCCCCAACGCTGTGTGCCAGACATGCCATAACTTCCTTTCTCACAACAGAGTACAGGTTTGGGATTGCCTTTTGTGAAAAGAAATTTCTGCCAGGTACCTTCCACTGCGGTGTCCCAATAGATACAAATTTTTTGAAAGCATCAGACTCCACCAGCTTGTATGGTAAAAGCTGCTGGGCTAAGAGTTCAGACAAGCCAGCTGTCAGATGCCGGGCAAGGGGGTGACTTTGAGAAATTTCTTCTTACACTCAAACATGTCCTTGACAGACACCTGACTGTGGGCAGATGACCAGGAACTGCTACGTAAGAGAGACTGAGTGGAGGATGGTTGAGAGGGGGCAAGGAGGACAGCACTGGTTGACGTGGCTGAAGATGATGGAGCAGGAGGAGGAGGGCGGCTTTCACTTTGTGTGCTGCTTCTACTCATGTGTTCTTCCCATCGGCCTTTGTGATGGGAGACCATGTGCCTTCGCAAAGCAGTTGTACCTAGGTGGCTGTTGGACTTCCCACGACTCAGTTTCTTTTGGCACAGGTTGCAAATGGCATCACTGTTGTCAGAGGCAGACACACAAAAAAAAGCCACACTGCTGAGCTCTGCAATGACGGCATTCTGGTGGTGGCAACAGCATGCATTGATGGGCGTCGGCGTGCTGTCTGGCTGACCCCTGGTGACGATGCATGCTGCCTGACTGTGCCACTAGCTCCTTGAGACGACCTCCACGTGCTTCCAAATCGTCTCCTCCTCCTCCTCCTCTCTGTCTCCCCATCTGAACTTTCCCCCTCTTCTTCTTCTCTTCTAGCAGGCACCCACGTGACATCCACCGACACATCATCATCAACCGCTTCACTTGTATCTGAAACATCAAGAAAGGAAGCAGCAGCAGGTACAACATCATCATCATCATCACACCGTACCTCCATGTCGGTAATCCTGCCTGACTGAGACTGATCACTATTATCTACATCCTCTGTCAAGCTGGACTTAGATGGTGCGTCAAGGTTAGGAGGACTAGCAGCGGAAGCTGGAGAAGATTGGGTGTCCTGTGTTAGCCATTCAACTAGGTCCTCCTCAGAAGTTTTTGCGTCCCCCCTGGCACCCGGCGTCTGAACAATGTGCATATTTGTAGGGTTTAAAGGAATCACAGCACCACGACCACGGAACCTGCGGGGTGGCCTGCCTCTGCCTGTCATTTTTTTTTTAAATGGACACTAACAATACTATTACACCAATTGAGTGGTGGCACTGTGAAAGTGGGCACAATATACGCTGTGAGACTGACAACAACAAAAAAGACAGATGTTTTAAAAATCGCAAATTGTTAATTTTTTAAAATATTACAAGTACTGTGGCAACAAATATGATTGTTTGGCACTAGTTGGCAAATGGGCCTGTCTGGCACACATGCTGGGAGAAAGGAAACTGCAATTCAATGGCACTAGGAGACTGAAGAATCACAGTCAAAACAGTTATGATTAACAAAAATTCCAATCCTGTTACAATAAATATGAGTGGTGGCACTAATTGGCTAGTTTGGACTGGCACACAGGCAGGCAGGCAGGAGGAAAATGCAATTCAAGGGCACTAGTAGACTGCAGATTGACAGTCAAAACAGTGATGATTGACAAATTTTGCAATACTGTTAAAAAAAATATGATTGCTGGCACTAATTGGATAGTTGGGCCTGGCTGACAGGCTGGCAGGCAGTAGAAAAGTGCAATTATATGGCACGAGCAAACTGAGGATTAAGATCAACAATCAAATTTTTTTTAATTTTAATTAGTAACTATACTGTAGACAACAATTATGATTGGTGTAAATAGTTGGCAAGATGGCCTGGCACAAAAGGCTGGCAGGCAGGAGGTAAATGCAATTCAAGGACACTAGGAGACTGATTACTGACAGTCAAAACAGTGATGATTGACAATTTTTGCAATACTGTTAAAAGAAATATGATTGCTGGCAATAATTGGCTAGGTGGGCCTGGCACACAGCAGGCTGCAAGGCAGGAGGAAAGTGCAATTCACGGGCACCAGCAAACTGAGGATTCACAAAAACTATTAACAAAAATTATAATTTTTAATTACTAAGAATACTGTGACAACAAATATGATTGGTGTAAATATTTTTCAAGTAGGCCTGGCACACAGGCTTGGAAGGCTGTAGAAAAGTGCAATTCTAGGGCACGAGCAAACTGAGGATTAAGATCATCAACAATCAAGAATTTTTTAATTTTAATTAGTAACTATACTGTGACAACAATTATGATTGGTGTAAATAGTTGGCAAGACGGCCTGGCACAAAAGGCTGGCAGGCAGGAGGTAGATGCAATTCAAGGACACTAGGAGACTGATTACTGACAGTCAAAACAGTGATGATTGACAATTTTTGCAATACTGTTAAAAGAAATATGATTGCTGGCAATAATTGGCTAGGTGGGTCTGGCTCACAGCAGGCTGCAAGGCAGGAGGAAAGTGCGTTTCAATGGCACCAGCAAACTGAGGATTCACAACAACTATTACCAAACATTTTAATTTTTAATTATTAGAATACTGTCACAACAAATATGATTGGTGTAAATATTTTTCAAGTAGGCCTGGCACACAGGCTTGGAAGGCTGTAGAAAAGTGCAATTCTAGGGCACGAGCAAACTGAGGATTAAGATCATCAACAATCAAGAATTTTTTAATTTTAATTAGTAACTATACTGTGACAAAAAATTATGATTGGTGTAAATAGTTGGCAAGACGGCCTGGCACAAAAGGCTGGCAGGCAGGTGGTAGATGCAATTCAAGGACACTAGGAGACTGATTACTGACAGTCAAAACAGTGATGATTGACAATTTTTGCAATACTGTTAAAAGAAATATGATTGCTGGCAACAATTGGCTAGGTGGGCCTGGCTCACAGCAGGCTGCAAGGCAGCAGGAAAGTGCTATTCAATGGCACCAGCAAACTGAGGATTCTCAACAACTATTACCAACAATTTTAATTTTTAATTTTTAAGAATACTGTCACAACAACTATGATTGGTGTAAATATTTTTCAAGTAGGCCTGGTACACAGGCTTGGAAGGCTGTAGAAAAGTGCAATTCTAGGGCACGAGCAAACTGAGGATTAAGATCATCAACAATCAAGAATTTTTTAATTTTAATTAGTAACTATACTGTGACCAAAAATTATGATTGGTGTAAATAGTTGGCAAGACGGCCTGGCACAAAAGGCTGGCAGGCAGGAGGTAGATGCAATTCAAGGACACTAGGAGACTGATTACTGACAGTCAAAACAGTGATGATTGACAATTTTTGCAATACTGTTAAAAGAAATATGATTGCTAGCAACAATTGGCTAGGTGGGCCTGGCTCACAGCCTCCTGCAAGGCAGGAGGAAAGTGCTATTCATTGGCACTAGCAAACTGAGGATTCACAACAACTATTACCAAAAATTTTTATTTTTAATTATTAGAATACTGTCACAACAAATATGATTGGTGTAAATATTTTTCAAGTAGGCCTGGCACACAGGCTTGGAAGGCTGTAGAAAAGTGCAATTCTAGGGCACGAGCAAACTGAGGATTAAGATCATCAACAATCAAGATTTTTTTAATTTTAATTAGTAACTATACTGTGACAAAAAATTATGATTGGTGTAAATAGTTGGCAAGACGGCCTGGCACAAAAGGCTGGCAGGCAGGAGGTAGATGCAATTCAAGGACACTAGGAGTTTGATTACTGACAGTCAAAACAGTCATGATTGACAATTTTTGCAATACTGTTAAAAGAAATATGATTGCTGGCAACAATTGGCTAGGTGGGCCTGGCTCACAGCAGGCTGCAAGGCAGCAGGAAAGTACTATTCAATGGCACCAGCAAACTGAGGATTCTCAACAACTATTACCAACAATTTTAATTTTTAATTATTAAGAATACTGTCACAACAACTATGATTGGTGTAAATATTTTTCAAGTAGGCCTGGCACACAGGCTTGGAAGGCAGTAGAAAAGTGCAATTCTAGGGCACGAGCAAACTGAGGATTAAGATCAACTATCAAAATTTTTTTAATTTTAATTAGTAACTATACTGTCTGTGACAACAATTATGATTGGTGTAAATAGTTGGCTAGACGGCCTGGCACAAAATGCTGGCAGTGGCAGGCAGGAGGTAAATGCAATTCAATGGCACTAGGAGACTGAATATTTGCAGTCCAAAAAAATTATGATTTTAATTTTTTTATATACTGTTACAAGAATTGTGATTGGTGCCACTAATTGGCTAGTTGGGCCTGGCACACAGGCTGGCAGATATGAGTCGTGGATGGTAGGTAGGGCAGCAATTTAACACAGTATGCTGTGTAAGTGACAAAAACACAGGCCTGATAGAAAATTAAGTTAGATTACACTAGCAAAATATTTTAAAATTTTAGATTTTTATATTAAAATTATGTTAAGAAGTGCAATGCACATATGACTCTATGAGTGGTCGCACTGGATGGCTGCTACGTATGGCAGCAATTAACAACAGTATGCTGTGTAAGTCAGATAGACAGTTAGACACAGGCCTGATAGAAAATACAATTAGATTACACTAGCATAATGATTTAAAGACTTTTTTTTTGGAAATTTAAAGAAAAAGGTTAAGCACATACATATGAGTCGTGGCTGATAGCCTTGGAAGGGCAGCTATTAAAAACAGTAGGCTCTGTAAGTCGGATACACACACGCCTGATAGAAAATACTATTAGATTACACTAGAAAAATGATTGAAATTATTTTTTGGGGGGGGGAATTAAAAAAAGGTTAAACACATATGAGTCGTGGCTCATAGACTAGGGAGGGCAGCAAGTAAACACAGTAGGCTCTGTATATCAGCAAAACACACAGGCCGGATAGAAAATTATATTAGATTACACTAGCAAACAAATTTAAATTTTTTTTTTTTTATATATTAAAATTAAGGTGAAGAAGAATAGATATGAGTGCTGGGTGGCTGCCTGGCACAGACCAATTAACCAAAAGACTGAAAAAAAATTAGGTATATTAATGCTGAGTGAGCCTGACAGACACAGGCCTGATAGTAAATGTAATTAGATTACACTAGCAAAATATATATATATTTTTTTTTTTAAATTTAAAATAATGTTATAAATGGATATTAACACTGGTGGCTGCTGGCTGGCACAGAGCAATGAACCAGAGTATATGCTGTGTGACACTGGCCTGATAGAAAATTAAAAAAAAATTACACTAGAAAAATAATTACATTTTTTGGTTAGTTAAATTTAAACTAATGTTGTTAGGGAGATATCAGTGGTGGCAGTAATCACAGCATATGCTGTGAGCCTTAAACACACAGCCTGAAATCCAGGCAAATGCTAATAAAAAAAAATGGAAAAAAAACGGCACGAAATATAGCCCTAAAAAGGGCTTTTTGGGGTGCTGTGCTTGCAGCAGAGATGAGTGGAGTCCTTCTGGACTGTAAATAGACTAGCCTAGCTATGTTTTTCCTATTAATGTCAGGAGCAAAAACACAACACGTCCTCTCATTAAGAAAGCAAGGTCGTTATGAGTCTAAAATGGCGGATTCCGAGTAGCTGGGAGGGTCTGTGAGGGAGTGTCTGATGTTGATTGGCTCTAATGTGTCAGGCGGCTGTGACATAAAGGGTCAAAGTTTCCACAATGATGACACATAGGGGCGGATCGAACATCGCCATGTGTTCGCCCACAAACGCGAACAAGCTATGTTCGCTGTGAACCGTTCGCGGGCGAACAGTTCGGGACATCACTATTAGCCATCTTGCAAACAGAGGGTTGGGAGTTTGCATCTAGCTGCAGTTGATTTTCCTTATCTTTTCAGTGACTCAATGTATAGAGGGAATTGGTCTGATGGCTCCCATTAAAATTGCTACCTTTAAAAAGGAACGCACACAAATTAAGCATGATAAGTGTTACAGAAGCATTAGTTATTTTGTTGTGAAGAAACTTATTTCCCAGCAGCAATGCCTGAACCAGCCAAGCCAGCGCCTAAGAAGGGCTCCAAGAAAACTGTAACAAGTATCATTTCATAAAGGGTTAACTCTGTTCAGTTTTGAGAAAACTATTTTCTGAGGCAGGTTTCCTAGCATATTGTGTACTGTAATTAAGTTTGTGATAAGCATTCACTGCTAGGTGATAAGAAGGACTCAATTGTTTTCTTGTGTGCACTTGTTATCTGCGGTGGCCTGTCCAAGGGCTTTGTCTAAATGTGTGATGGGGGATTTAATGCTTCCCCCCCTGGGAGTGCCCTGTGTGCATGTAACCTAAATAAAAAGCAGGCTGGGCATCCCAGTCCTCAGTTCTTGGTTGTCCCTCAATCGCAGCGTTGACTCGTTTTTGTGGGCAGAAGGGTATCCTAGCTGTACTACAGCTAAGGGGGATTATTCTACATTTGCGAGACTCATATAGAATACTATGGAAAGCAGTTTCTCCCCTCTTCAGCAATAGGAATCCAGGCTACTAAGCGGTCCATCTCTCAGCGAGACTAAGGGTAACCGTAACATTTGGCGGCAGCGGTGGGATTTTTCCTGGATTTCCTAGGAGAGGTACAGAACGGATGGAGAGCGCTTACGAAAAATTGAAGCGTACAACCCTAAAGGATTTACTTGAAAGCAGAGGGGGGTACGCCAGCAACCGGCCGAGGAGAGAGCTGATCGCAGAATTGACCGAACTGGATCAGAGCTTCACAATGGCGGAAACACCGACCACGATTAGTGACGAAAAAACCAGGATTGTTCGGGAGAGGCTCTCACTGTACGGGCCGAACCCCTCCATGGAATTGGTACAGCAGTTGATGGCGGAAGCGGACAAGGATATACGAGAGACTCGAGCCCACGAACTCAACCTAGCGAACGCACACCGCAATGCTGAAGCCCCGCAGGTAATCATCCCTGTCGAAAATGCTGGGAGGCCCAAGATACCCTATGCGGCATTTCGACCCTTCCTAGAGAGCGAGACAGGGATTGATGAATATTTGGCGGACTTCGAAAGGCAATGTGCCCTGCACCAGATTCCCAACAGGGAGTGGCCCACGATATTGTCTGGGAAACTATCCGGGCGAGCCCTGGAAGCCTTTCGTACTCTGGGTGCTGAGGAAGTGACACAGTATGAGCTAGTTAAGGAGACACTGTTGCGACGGTACGCAGTAACTCCGGACGCGTATCGCCGACAGTTTCGGGGCACGAAAAAGAAGCCTAACGATACCCATATGGAATGGGCGCACCGAATGCGGAGAGCGGCAAATCACTGGATGAGCGG
Organism: Bombina bombina; assembly: GCF_027579735.1. Lineage (NCBI taxonomy): Eukaryota > Metazoa > Chordata > Amphibia > Anura > Bombinatoridae > Bombina > Bombina bombina. Next base: position 986,422,600 of record NC_069501.1, read on the forward strand.
AAGTAAAGCGGTGACTGGTGAGGAAATTTTACAATTGTTTCTCTTAGAACATTTTTATAATGGCATGGAACAGCAAGGGAAGGAATGGCTGCGAGACAGGCGACCTTCTACCTTAGAAGAAGCAGCCAAATTGGCCGATGAACATTATGACTCCCGTCTTCACGAACCCAGAGAGGTTTACCGTGCACCCCCTCGTGCTGAATTCCGAGCCCCGGTGCCCGCAGGGCCCGCCAGACACTCAGGACCACCCAATAACAGCTCTGAGCGTCCCAGACCGACTTGCCACCGATGCAAGCAACCAGGGCATTTCATGGCTAGCTGCCCCCTTAATACGCACCAGACACCCAGGAATTACAATTACCCCTCTGGGGCATATCGTCCGGCCCGGACCCTCTGTGTTAACCAAGAGGCCCCTATGGAGGAATATTTGGGGCCGCTTCACGAGGCGGACCCTGTATATGCTGCCTCAGATAACCGCCAGCACCATCGGCAGAAGGTATGGCTCGAGGGGCGATCTACCGAGGGATTGAGAGACACAGGGGCTACTATCACGCTGGTACAGAGTCATTTGGTGCCGGAGCACAAGCGATCTGGACAGACTGTGGCCGTTAGAGTGGCGGGGGGGGATGTGTACAAAATTCCAACAGCTAAAGTGCATCTTGATTGGGGAGCGGGAAAGGGGGCTGTGAACGTGGGCATAATGGATAATTTACCTGCCGAAGTACTACTGGGCAATGATTTGGGCCCCATGACTTCTGCCTATGCTCCAGTATGCAACAACGAGGCGGACCCAGTGACTACACGGGCCCAAGCCCGGACGGAGCGAGAACTCTCACCAGTGCGGGAGACACAGGTAAGACCTACCCCAACCTTGCCTGACATGTTAGGCCCCATACCCTGGGACACCCCAGATGCTTTCGAGACAGAGTCTAAGACTGACCCGACCTTACAAAAGTACCGGGAACGAGCAGAGACCGGAGGGGGCGGGGCAGATAATGAAACATTCTTATGGGAAAAAGGGAAACTATACCGCTGGACAGAGAAAAGGGGACAGCGTAGGCAACAGCTGGTAGTGCCCCACAAATACCGTCAAGAAATCCTCAAGATAGGCCACGACATCCCCTTAGCAGGCCACCTAGCTGTAACCCGTACCCTACACCGCATTACTCACACGTTCTTTTGGCCAGGGGTACACGCTGACGTTAGAACTTACTGTAACACCTGCGATGTGTGTCAACGAGTAGGAAGGCGAGGCGATCACCCTAAAGCCCATCTAGTAAATATGCCCATTGTAGAGGAACCCTTCAGCCGGGTTGCTATTGACCTAGTGGGACCACTGGCTACCCCTAGTCCCTCCGGTAAGCGCTACATTCTTACCGTAGTGGACTACGCTACCAGGTACCCAGAGGCTGTCGCCCTATCCAACATACAAGCGGATACGGTAGCGAATGCACTAGTACAGGTGTTCTCCCGGGTAGGATTTCCAAAAGAAATCCTATCCGACCGAGGCACCCAATTTACGGCTGAATTGACACAACAACTCTGGCAGGTTTGCAAAATTAAGTCCCTCCTGAGCTCCCCATACCACCCCCAGACGAACGGGCTGTGTGAGAGGTTCAATGGGACCCTCAAGCAAATGCTCAAGACGTTCACTCAGGAATACCGAGACTGGGAACGCTTCCTGCCGCACCTCCTTTTTGCTTATCGGGAGGTGCCCCAGGAAACGACAGGGTTCTCTCCCTTCGAGTTGCTCTACGGAAGAAAGGTACGGGGACCCCTAAACCTGATCCGGGAGCACTGGGAGGGAGAGATGGAGACTGAAGGTGTCCCCATTGTGCCATACGTGCTGGAACTCAGGGACCGAATGGAGCAATTAGCCAAATCCGTGCGGGCTAATCTCCAGTCGGCCCAGAGAAGACAGAAAGTATGGTACGATCGGGGGGCCCGAAAGAGAATCTTTACCATAGGACAAAAGGTGTTAGTACTTAAGCCGGTGAAGACAGACAAATTGCAGGCGTCCTGGCAGGGCCCCTACCAGATCGTAGAGAAAAGGGGAGACACCACTTATGTGATAGCTAGCTGCCACGACAACAATCTTAGAAAGACATTCCATGTAAACATGCTCAAGGAATATTTTGAGCGACCAGAGAACGTGACGGCCGTATGTTGTTCCCCTCAGGAAGGCCCCGACAGTCTACCCATTCCAGACCTATTAGAAAAGAGTCTCCCCACAGGTATAGTGGCTCAGGTTCAGATAGGAGACCGACTTAGCCCCACTGAAAGGGAGCAGCTCAACCAACTCCTACAGTCCAAACACCTCACCTTCTCCCCGAAGCCAGGGTACACTACTTTAACCACCCAGGAGGTAGATACTCCGGGACAAGCTCCCTTGCGCCAGGCTCCGTACCGAATCCCCGAAGCAGTTAGGATAGGAATGAAGAAGGAGATCAATGAGATGCTCCAACTCAGGGTAATTGAGCCCTCCGATAGTCCCTGGGCCTCCCCAGTTGTCTTGGTGCCCAAGAAAGATGGGACCACCCGGTTCTGCGTAGACTATCGGAGGCTCAATGAAAAGACCGTGACGGACGCTTACCCTATGCCCAGGGTAGACGAGCTACTCGATCGTATAGCCAGGGGAAATTACCTGACCACTATTGACCTCTGCAAAGGTTACTGGCAGATTCCCCTGGCCCCGGAGGCTATCCCCAAGTCGGCATTCGTCACCCCATTCGGCTTATATCAGTTTAGGGTAATGCCGTTTGGGATGAAGAATGCCCCAGCTACATTCCAGCGCTTGGTGGATAGGCTCCTGGATGGCTTCCAGAGTTTTGCTTGCGCCTACCTGGACGACATAGCCATCCACAGTGAGTCATGGGAGGACCACTTAGCTCACATAGGAATGGTTCTGGATCAGATCCGGGCTGCTGGCCTGACTCTGAAGCCAGAAAAATGCCGCTTTGGGATGGCCGAGGTACAGTACCTGGGTCACCGGGTGGGGTGTGGAAAGCAGCGACCAGAGCCGGCCAAGATAGAAGCTGTCGCCAATTGGCCCACCCCCATCACTAAGACTCAGGTCCTAGCCTTCCTGGGCACGGCAGGGTACTATAGACGGTTCGTACCAGACTACAGCACACTTGCCAAACCCCTGACTGACTTGACCAAGAAGAACTTACCTCGACAGGTCCTGTGGTCTCCCCACTGTGAAACGGCTTTCCAGGCTCTCAAAAATGCTCTAATTAACGCTCCTGTCTTGGCGGCTCCAGCCCTTAACAAACGTTTTATCGTCCATACAGATGCTTCCATGTTCGGGCTGGGAGCCGTCCTCAGCCAAGTAGGCGAAGATGGAGGGGAGCATCCAGTTGCCTACATCAGCCGGAAGCTCCTGCCCCGCGAAGTCAGCTATGCAGCGGTCGAAAAGGAGTGTTTGGCTTTGGTGTGGGCATTAAAGAAATTGACTCCCTATTTATATGGGCAGGAGTTCACTCTGGTCACCGACCATAACCCGTTGGTGTGGCTGAACCGGGTCTCTGGAGATAATGGCAGGCTATTACGTTGGAGTTTATCGTTGCAACCCTTCAATTTCACCATTACTTACAGACCTGGGAAACAGAATGGCAACGCCGACGGGTTGTCCAGACAAACCGACCTCAGCCCCGCATAACCAGCGGTCTGGACAGCCTTAGTCTGCCCCGAAAAGGGGTCAGACCGTGTCTGCCAGAGTGTTCCACAGAAAGGGAGCACTGTTACAGAAGCATTAGTTATTTTGTTGTGAAGAAACTTATTTCCCAGCAGCAATGCCTGAACCAGCCAAGCCAGCGCCTAAGAAGGGCTCCAAGAAAACTGTAACAAGTATCATTTCATAAAGGGTTAACTCTGTTCAGTTTTGAGAAAACTATTTTCTGAGGCAGGTTTCCTAGCATATTGTGTACTGTAATTAAGTTTGTGATAAGCATTCACTGCTAGGTGATAAGAAGGACTCAATTGTTTTCTTGTGTGCACTTGTTATCTGCGGTGGCCTGTCCAAGGGCTTTGTCTAAATGTGTGATGGGGGATTTAATGCTTCCCCCCCTGGGAGTGCCCTGTGTGCATGTAACCTAAATAAAAAGCAGGCTGGGCATCCCAGTCCTCAGTTCTTGGTTGTCCCTCAATCGCAGCGTTGACTCGTTTTTGTGGGCAGAAGGGTATCCTAGCTGTACTACAGCTAAGGGGGATTATTCTACATTTGCGAGACTCATATAGAATACTATGGAAAGCAGTTTCTCCCCTCTTCAGCAATAGGAATCCAGGCTACTAAGCGGTCCATCTCTCAGCGAGACTAAGGGTAACCGTAACAATAAGTACATACGAGATTTAACAGATTACAACTCAGGAAGAGTATACATTTGGCAGAGAAAAAACAGAAGTAGATCCAGGTACCGTGTTTTTAAAAAAGGTTCTAATAACAAGACTCGCGGCCAATGGGAGGTGTCAATCAACCTGATCATATTCGATCGAGTTGAATTGTGGTGAATCCTGTCCGCCTCATCAGAGCAGGCGGACAGGGTTATGGAGCAGCGGTCTTTAGACCGCTGCTTCATAACTGCTATTTCTGGCGAGTCTGAAGACTAGCCAGAAACACGGCCCTTCAAGGTCCACTCGGAGCTTGATAAATGGGCCTCTAAGTGTGTTTTTTCTCAACAGATAAATCTCATTATAGCTTAGCTGCTCTGTTTGAGGAATTAGAGTTCCTTTTATTGAAAGAGAACAAATTAAGTTGGGACATAAAAACTCTGATAAAGTATCAAGAACTGGGTATAATACCTAGGGGGTTACGTTTGAACAAATTCCCCACATTCATAACAGATGATAAGGTTTTCATAGACCTTTGGAATGGCCATCTGACCACTTGCTCACTTAAATTGATGGACTTAATTTGTGAGTTTAAGAGGAAGTCACTGGATGAACTAGCAACCAAAATAAAGGAAATACAAAGGGAACTCAATAACAGAAGCAAGGAGGCAAGCTATATCAAGTTTGACACAACACTACAGCAAATCATAGCGGAGGCCAAAACGTTACTTTTAGAGATTAAACACAACAAATACCTCCGTGATCAATCAGATTATGATCTAAACCGAGTATACATTTGGAACAAGAGGGATAGGTACCTTTTGAAAAAGGATCAGAACAAGAATTCCTATATTCCGAACCAACAGAGGGGAAGGAATAAGCAGAGGCGAAACAGAGGAAGAAGGGTCAACTTCTACGAGAGTGAGGGGGAGTCATACGACGAGGGCTCTGGATCTGGTGGGGAAGAGCTACCACCCAGAGAACAAGTGACGAGACCCAAGGAGAGCACAACAGCGACGGTGCTACCACCCCCTATACTCAAGACCCAGAAAGTCCAGTCACATTCACACTACAGGGAAGAACAAGAATGTGTAGGTGCAACCTCAAGGGTCACCAGGGAGATGGAGAATGCCCAATTGGAGCAGGTTTTTCGGACCCCCCAAGGAACATCAGACGGGGGGGGAGGAGAAAGAATGGAACCAGGCGTCCAGCACAAAGATCAGAGGAGATACCCCCAGAGGAGAGGCCGACGAAAGGGCAACTACAGAATGTTTTGAACCTGTCGGATCAGGTACTAAATGAGTATGAACTTGAGGTACTCAGTCTGGGACTATCATTTACACCTTCTGCGGACTTTGATCTGTTTAGAACTTTGCTTGATGTGAACAAGTTAATAAGAAAGTTAACATTAAAAAAGTTCTACCACTCCCAACAGGCTGGAGATCATGAGAGTCCTGAATCCATTCCCACACATAGGCCCCTGGGAATAAGGGGGGATAGGGATGGGGGGGACCTTGCATTTCAGGAATACTGTGACATTAGAGCCCTGGAAACATTGGGGGCAGAAGGGGGTGATCACATCACTGGGAGGGTGGTACGAGCACCATCCTTCAAATGTAAGTCAACCTTTTATCCTCTACATATTAGGGGATCAATTCTTGAGAAATTCCAACAAAGAGTAGAGCAGGATCTCACCAGGTTATACTATAGCTCTAATAGAGGTCAGAAACGTAATATATCCTTCAACCACAAGAAAGCGTTGGATAGCCTTGCTAACAATGATAGTATTGTGGTGAGGGCCGCCGACAAGGGGGGTACAATAGTGGTACTTAGTACAGAGAAGTTTAAAGAAGAGGCATATAGACAACTGAGTAATCAGGATGATTATGCCACTCTGGCAGGTGACCCCACCAGGTTGTACCGGCGGCAGTTGGCCTCCCTTGTAGACAATGGAGTGGAGATGGGCATCATTGATGACAACACAAGGGATTACCTGTTGGTGCCCAACCCGGCAATACCCACCTTTAATCACTTGCCTAAGGTACACAAGTCTGTCCAGAATGTGCAGGGGAGGCCAATTGTAAGTGGCATTGGCTCCCTCTTGGAGCACCTGTCAGAGTGGCTTGATCAGGTGCTACAACCAATGGTGAGCTCGTTATGGAGCTTCCTTTCGGACACTAAGCACGTTCTCAATCTCCTCTCATGTGTAGAGTGGGGTGATGATTTCATATGGGTAACAGCTGACGTAAAGTCACTCTACACCTCCATTCCACATGAGAGGGGATTGGAGGCCATCCGCTTTTTTATGGAAAGATACTGGGGGACAGATTCTACCTTCGTGGACTATGTAGTAGAGGTAACTCATTTTTTATTGAGCCATAACTATTTTGAGTTTGGGGGAGATTTCTTTCTCCAAAGGCGTGGGACAGCGATGGGGGCGAAGTTTGCCCCCTCTTATGCCAACCTCTTTATGGGTTGGTGGGAGCTGTCCCACGTCTTTGGAGATGGCAATCCCCACAAAGAGTGCATAATTTGGTATGGCCGTTTTATTGATGACCTCCTGTTCATATGGAGGGGTAATAGATCTGACCTACAGATCTTTCTAAATAGTTTGGATGATGAGGCTATGGGTATTCATTTTACCCATGAAGTACAGAGTAGAAGTATCAACTTTCTAGATGTAACGCTGATAGGCAAGCCAGGACAGAGAATAGCCTCCGAAACCTATCGGAAGCCAATCTCGGGAAATTCCCTTTTGCACGCAAAAAGTTGTCACCCGCAAGGAGTATTTAAGGGAGTAGCAAAGGGGCAGTTCATCCGCTTGAAGAGGAACTGCAGCGATGCAGCAGTTTACAGTAAACAAGCGGATGACCTCGAGAGAAGGCTCAGGGAGAGGGGCTATTTGAATTCAGTTATCGCTAAAGCAAGGAATGTTGTTGAGGGTATACCGAGGGACAAACTCCTTGGACCCTCTAGAGCGTCAAGGGGAAGACTGAGCCCTCAACAGGGAACAGATGATAAGATTACTTTCCTAACAGAGTATTCTAAACAATATGATGACATTTGTCAAATTCTCAAAAGAAATTTCAGTATGTTGTCGGCTGACGATAAATTAAAGGAGGTAGTAGAGAGAGGTCTGAGAGTGTCCTACAAGAAAAATAAAACTATAGGTAACCTAATAGCACCCACTAGGCTTAAAAAACAAGGCCAAAATGTATCATCATGGCTAAGCTGTAAGGGCACCTTTCGCTGCCACCATCGGACTTGTGTGGCATGCGAGAAAGTGACAATAGGAAATCAGTTCAACTCACTAACAACTGGCCAAACATATGAAATTGATACATGCCTCAACTGCAGATCTACATATGTGGTATATGTCATCAGCTGTAGGAACTGTTCCCTCCAGTATGTGGGTCTTACGACCAGGGAAGCCAGGGTCCGCATAAAAGAACATCTAGCAGATATCAGGGCTGGAGTATTGTCAACCCCCCTTGTACAACATTTTGCGGGTACACACTCCAAGGATACATCTACATTTTCTTGGACCATCATAGAGAAGGTTCCCCCACTTAAGAGAGGACAGGACAGAGACCGGAGGCTGGGGGAGAGGGAAGTATTCTGGATCTTTAAACTCAGGACAAGGGTTCCTGAAGGCTTGAACTCTGAATATGATCTAATCAAAGCACACTGGTCTAAAAGAGGCTGCTTCCGGGTGGTAAATCGCCATAGAACAAGCCACTGCGCTGTTGTTCGTTCCTGGTAGAGCGCTTCTCTCTTTGTATGCAAATTATTATGACCCTGGGGAAGTCTCCCTATGGGTGATGGGGGAAACCAGACGTGGACTCCTTGCCCAGTGTGCTTAGAGGAATGTGGCTGCACCTCACTGACGAGGCCCATAGGAGGCCGAAACGATCGTCTGGGGTTGTCATGTTCCTTGTTCAGAGGAGAATTGCCTGGTATTTCGGGGCTGGACTGACCTTACTTGGCAGGATCAGACTGATATACTTCAGGAAAGTTTTCTTCTGTGAAAAGCACACTGGTCTAAAAGAGGCTGCTTCCGGGTGGTAAATCGCCATAGAACAAGCCACTGCGCTGTTGTTCGTTCCTGGTAGAGCGCTTCTCTCTTTGTATGCAAATGATCTAATCAACTTTTGGTGATAATATACACACCCTGGTTTATACAGATCTCTCCTCCAGTCCAAGGTCTTCTGTCCTCCCCTCCTGTCCCCCCTATCCAGGTTGGAGTAGGAGAAGTACCCACCATGTATACATGCAATTGTATCTATGATTGATTGGTGTTGTCTCAACCTGTGCATTTAGTGTACTAGCTTAATAATTACTCTACATCTGGCTGTATTATTAACTATGTCCTCTTTAATATGTCTCATATAATTTTTATATTATGTTTCAGAGAGTATGGAAGCAGAAGTTCTACCTAAAATTTAAGAGAACTGATGAACTGCGCATTATCCATGGAACATATGACACAGCCAGATCACTAACTTTCAACTGTACCTCCATGTGTCTGGTCACTTATATCTAGATAGTTGATACAACACTGATAAAGTAGTGCCTCTGCAATACAGCAGTTATGGTTGTTTAGTTAGTTTTGTTTGTTTATATATCTATATCTTAGTATATTATTAAGTAGTTTTAACACCCTAGGAGTTTAAATGGAAATGAAAATAGATATAAGTAGTGATTTTCTGTGTACCCACAGAATAACGTAATTGGTTTGTTTGTTTTTTGCACTTAGCAACAGGGAGGTGGGTCCCCAACAACCAATAGGAAGCTGTCTACAAGTCTTTTTAAAGAGCACACACATATTTTCTTAACTAGGTAATGAGTAAGGCAATCTGCTGAAACGCGTATACCTGTCTTTTTTGCAGTCTGCTTCCCTACAGCAGATATTTTCTTTTTCTGTCATGTATTAGCCCCGGGGAGTTGTTCATTCCTCCCCTAACACTGTTTGTTTGTTTGTTTGGTTAGTCATGCCACTAACCGCTGTGTATTTTCTTCACTCATTTGTGTTGTAACTATGCTTTACGTTCTGGAATAAACCGTTCAGTTACAACTCATTCGCACCTGTGCTCCTCAATTACTTTCACAGTGTTTTTTCTGAGTCATTCATTTGGATCATGATTCAGGCTCGCAAGCCTGTTACTAGAAAGAATTACCATATGATATGGCGTAAATGCCTTTATTGGTGTAAATCAGGATTCTTAGGATTTTGTCTTTTCTCCAGGAAGGTCTGGAGAAAGGTTTGTCAGTCAGTGCTCTGAAGAGTCAGGTTTCTGCATTTTCTATTTTGTTACACAAGCGTCTGGCGAATGGCCAGTTGTGCAATCCTTTTGTCAGTCCTTGGTCAGAATCAGGCCTGTGTTTCAGTCTGTTGCTCCTCCTTGGAGCCTTAACCTTGTTCTTATAGTTTTGCAGCAGGCTTTGTTTGAGCCTTTGCATTCCATAGATAGTAAGGTTTTGTTTCTTATTGTTATTTTTTTTGCTCAGAGAGTCTCTGAACTCTCGGATTTGCAGTGTGATTCGCCTTATCTTATCTTTCACGCTGATAAGGCGGTTCTTCGTACGGAGTTGGGTTTTCTACCTAAAGTAGTTTCTGTTAGAGATATTAATCAGTTAATTGTTGTTCCTTCTATATGTCCTAATCCTTCTTCTCATAAGGAATGTTTGTTGCACAATCTAGATGTTGTGCGTGCTCTAGAATCTTCCTACAGGCGACTAAGGATGTTCGCAAGTCCTCCAACCTTGTTTGTTTGTTTTCCTGGGAAACATAAAGGTCAGGAGGCTACTGCTACTTCTCTTTCATTCTGGTCTTTTCATGAAGACTGTTTCCTTTTCTTGGGCTTTAAGAATGAAGCTTCTGTGGATCAGATTTGCAAGGCTGCAACTTGGTCCTCTCTACATATTTTTTCCAAATTTTCCAAATTTGCTACTTTTGCCTCAGCTGAGGTTTTTCTTTTGGGAGTAGGGTTCTTCAAGCGGTGGTGCCTTCTGTTTAGGTATACCTGTTTTGTTCCTCCCTAGTCATCTATACCTTATATCACCATATCTTAGGAAAGAAAACAAAATTTATGCTTACGTGATAATTTGTTTTATTTCTGGATATGGTGAGTCCACGACTCTACCCATTGTATAAGACAGTTATTTTTGACTAAACGTCAGGCACCTTTGTGTTATTCCTTTTTTCATTTTCCTTCTGTCGAATGACTGGGGTTTGTGGGAAGGGAAGTGATACTTAACAGCCTTGTTGTGGTGCTCTTTGCCTCCTCCTGCTGGCCAGGAGTGATATTCCCAACAGTAATTGATGACTTTGTGGACTTACCATATCGTAGGAAAGAAAAGCAAGTTATGAAGTAGCGGGATCTTATAATTGTAAGGTAGGATGAGATAAACCTTCTAGGATAACCTGCGGATTATCATGATTGCTCTCGCAACTTCTGGATATCCGACCATTAATGACTGCTGCCTAGACAGCCCCCCCCCCACCTTATTTTATTTTTTATCAGTTATCTGGGTTGAGCAGCTTATGATCTGCTGTTCTTTTAACATTACTTCTACAATTCACCTGGATTACACCACAAACTGGGGATCCAGTACTTTGACACAACTGATTCAAGATGAAAGGATATTTCTCTACTAAGTATATGGCTACCTGGAGTGAGTTGTATCTCAGCATTAAATCGGCAATCAAAGCTTTAACCCATGTGACAATTACGTTAATAGCCTACTGCATCACATTTCCCTGTTGTGGAAAGAGGAGCATGATTTAGATGACATGGGAGACTGTCACACAATCTCACTATTCAATTTACCTGCTGAGGAGAGTGAGGGCAATAGCCTGCAGGGTTGCCCAGTTGAGCCTGAGACAGTCGGGACTCAAAAATACTTGGAATCGTGGGAGATCTTACATCCTACTGATACTTTACAAGCCACTCAATATGCGAGGAAGAACAGGTCTTTGACTAAGCAAAGTGGAAGATATGAGACGACACCGGATCCCACTGCATGGCAGCCGCATGTAGGGAGACTGGTGACTAAACCTGTTAGGAGCAAGACTCCAGCTGCTTCCCCCAAGCCTACTACATGGTGAGAGATGAACCGGAGACTCAAATTGCATTCAATGTCGAGGAAAACAAGTGTTCTGAGATTTACGCATTGACCGAGAATTTTCATAATGGGACTCACCCGTCTTGGGATATTAAATGAACAGCTGTATTGACCTATTTAACATATATGCAAAACTACATGTATTTGCATTGTTTCAGGAATCTGGTATGCCAATGAGATTCCAAATATGACTGATACATACTAGATACATTGTCCTATGACTATAATCATAGATATGAGTCCATATTTTTAAACATTATTAAGACATGTGAAATGATTATTTTTATATATATATATATATATATATATATATATATATATATATATATATATATATATATATATATATATATATATATATACAGGGAGTGCAGAATTATTAGGCAAGTTGTATTTTTGAGGATTAATTTTATTATTGAACAACAACCATGTTCTCAATGAACCCAAAAAACTCATTAATATCAAAGCTGAATATTTTTGGAAGTAGTTTTTAGTTTGTTTTTAGTTTTAGCTATTTTAGGGGGATATCTGTGTGTGCAGGTGACTATTACTGTGCATAATTATTAGGCAACTTAACAAAAAAAAAATATATACCCATTTCAATTATTTATTTTTACCAGTGAAACCAATATAACATCTCAACATTCACAAATATACATTTCTGACATTCAAAAACAAAACAAAAACAAATCAGTGACCAATATAGCCACCTTTCTTTGCAAGGACACTCAAAAGCCTGCCATCCATGGATTCTGTCAGTGTTTTGATCTGTTCACCATCAACATTGCGTGCAGCAGCAACCACAGCCTCCCAGACACTGTTCAGAGAGGTGTACTGTTTTCCCTCCTTGTAAATCTCACATTTGATGATGGACCACAGGTTCTCAATGGGGTTCAGATCAGGTGAACAAGGAGGCCATGTCATTAGATTTTCTTCTTTTATACCCTTTCTTGCCAGCCACGCTGTGGAGTACTTGGACGCGTGTGATGGAGCATTGTCCTGCATGAAAATCATGTTTTTCTTGAAGGATGCAGACTTCTTCCTGTACCACTGCTTGAAGAAGGAGTCTTCCAGAAACTGGCAGTAGGACTGGGAGTTGAGCTTGACTCCATCCTCAACCCGAAAAGGCCCCACAAGCTCATCTTTGATGATACCAACCCAAACCAGTACTCCACCTCCACCTTGCTGGCGTCTGAGTCGGACTGGAGCTCTCTGCCCTTTACCAATCCAGCCACGGGCCCATCCATCTGGCCCATCAAGACTCACTCTCATTTCATCAGTCCATAAAACCTTAGAAAAATCAGTCTTGAGATATTTCTTGGCCCAGTCTTGATGTTTCAGCTTGTGTGTCTTGTTCAGTGGTGGTCGTCTTTCAGCCTTTCTTACCTTGGCCATGTCTCTGAGTATTGCACACCTTGTGCTTTTGGGCACTCCAGTGATGTTGCAGCTCTGAAATATGGCCAAACTGGTGGCAAGTGGCATCTTGGCAGCTGCACGCTTGACTTTTCTCAGTTCATGGGCAGTTATTTTGCGCCTTGGTTTTTCCACACGCTTCTTGCGACCCTGTTGACTATTTTGAATGAAACGCTTGATTGTTCGATGATCACACTTCAGAAGCTTTGCAATTTTAAGAGTGCTGCATCCCTCTGCAAGATATCTCACTATTTTTTACTTTTCTGAGCCTGTCAAGTCCTTCTTTTGACCCATTTTGCCAAAGGAAAGGAAGTTGCCTAATAATTATGCACACCTGATATAGGGTGTTGATGTCATTAGACCACACCCCTTCTCATTACAGAGATGCACATCACCTAATATGCTTAATTGGTAGTAGGCTTTCGAGCCTATACAGCTTGGAGTAAGACAACATGCATAAAGAGGATGATGTGGTCAAAATACTCATTTGCCTAATAATTCTGCACTCCCTGTATATATTAAATAGTCAATAATTATAATGCTCATATATATCTGTCATGATTTAATTGCTACAGAATTCTATTGCAGGTATGTATGGAATATAGAGAGATGCTCAAAAATGCAATGTAATACCAGAATATTAAATTCTATGATTCTATTAAGATCAAATAATTAAGAGTATAATTACCAAGAAATTCAGTCATGGGGATGGGATAACCCAATGGCAATTCCCAGTAAACCAATGAGAGCAAAGGGCGTACCCAGAAATTTCATTGGAATTATTCAGAGAATGAAGGAGGAGTCTATTCACTGATATAGCCTTTCACACTATGCAAGAAGGGGACAGATTCACTTTGTAAAACAGAGATACACACTGTTTGGGCCTGCTTTCTCTGAATCCTGGCTGGAAAACTCTCTTTGGGCAAGAGAGATACTCTGTGACCTGTAGTCTTGCAAAATAGTGATACCTTCACGTATGACCATAAGAAATATCTGGAATATTGAACTCTCAAATTGGTTTACTGGTAATGCATTTAGCGGTTTGATGTTGTTATATTTTAATGTTTTAAAGCAAAGATATTCTTTATTGCTGTAGTTTAATTGAAGCTGGTATTTAAAGAGCTACTTATAATTGCCCCGCTAGTATTAAATAGATCAGTGTATTTCGTATATAGAGTCAGAGCAAAGAAGCCAAACTGAGCCCAAGCTTGATACTGAAAAGGGTTATTTATTCCAAGTGGTAAAAGAGGAACATATAGACAAACGCCTTCAACATACAGGAACATACAGACAAACGCATATATTAATATGTACTGTATATTCTGTGTTCATGGAATCATTATTAACAGATTCAGCAACTAGATTCAATTAGCAGTGTGGAAACCTAGAGGTGACTGGCCGCCTTGCCTTAGCTGTCTATATCTAATTGGATATCCAATAAACAGCACTGATTGGCCACCCCACCCCATTTAAGCCTCCACGCTCCTAGAATAACTATCCTCTGATGAAGCGCATGTGAGTGTGCGAAACACGTCAGATATTTGTCTGTATGTTCCTCTTTTACCACTTGGAATAAACCTTTTCAGCATCAAAAAAAAAAAAGTACATCTGCTAACCGTTATGTACTCCCTGCACCTCTTTTTGGAGGAAAGATAAGTACTATACTTAACTATTGTACCACTGGGACTAAGTATATCAATACCCGGAGACTTTACGCTGTTTCGGCCCATGACAGGATATTTAGACCTTTACCAGCACACCTGACTCAAGGACTTTTTAGGCATGGGACATCTGCTTTTGAATAAATATGCAAATAGCATAATTTATACTTGTTTCTCTGGATATAGCACTTTAATTAGTCTCTTTTTATTATGTAAATTATCAAGCCTGTTTTTCTTGTTTGCATGATATTTGTATATATAATATACTAGCTCTTAGTCAATAATTATTGAGAAAAGGGTCAGGCATTAATATTTATAAATTAGTTTGAGTTACTGTGCTATATTTTAGAAATTGCACTGGTTGTTGTGTAACAATCTCTGGTTGATTATTTGAAGTATTATTAGATTATCTTGGTCTAAAATAGTGAATTATATTTCCCTGGAAATCACATTAGATTGTGGGAGTTAAGCTAAGATTTTATTGTGAGATTTGGACATAGGGGAGTCCAAACATTTTTAAATAAGTTATATATATTGAATTGGTTAAACGTTCTGGCTATATATAAATTGTTCTAGTATAATTCATGTGTAATATTTAATAAGTGATTCATTTTGAGTTAAGGTTAATTTATAGAAATATTGTGTCCATAATACTGAGGTACCAGACAATTTAATTGAATAGTAATTTATCTGAATATCTCTATGGCCAGCTTTATATTTTGATATTGTATTAAATAACATATATATATATATATATATATATATATATATATATATATATATATATATATATATATATATATATATATGGTCATAGGTGATATTCAGTTACTACATAAGTATAATTAATGTGTTTATAGAGATTAACTGGTCAGAATTTAGGAATATTTTAAATTGAGATTAAATATTATTTTTTTAAATTATTTTATTGTCAAATTTATAGACATCTCAATAGTGCTATTTTTGAGTACACCACAGAGAGTTGATATTTCACTGAAGTGTACTGATAAGATTCTACTATATTAATTGGAGATATTGCTGACAATCATTTTATACTGCTATAATTATTAATTTTCAGAATCATAATACGTAACACGTTGGTGGCAACTGATGCTGATAAATACACCAACATTACTGGAGGACACTCCTGAGATGTATCAACATTACTTTATATCTCTAGGCTACTGCCATTATGCTACTTTAGCAATTGTCCATGCTAATGCTTTTATCTACATTTCTTTGTAGTGGATTGAGATACAGTTTAGCTCCTCTATTCAACAAGCACATTTATGCTTTAGTACTATTACCTTGCATTGCTAGCACTATAAGAATGCTATTAGTAGCTAAGATTACCCTTTAATATTCACCTGTTATCGTTATAGTTTCAGTAAGATAATGTTTCATCTAAGCTGAGATATGTGGATTTTCAATACTGACCATCCCAGTATTAGATAACTATTTAGCAGAGTGTTTAACTTCTCAATAAATCATGATCAAGCTAGATAGCTTAGAGCTTTTATTTATAAGAAGGTGATTAGTTAACCATAGAGTTACCTTCTTGATATGTGTGAAGTCCTAGTTACTTGTTATCACCTTGAGACAATCATAGTACAAAGCTTTCTTTACCTTTATTGCTCCTCTTTGCCATGCAGATATAAACATCTTTTAATCCTTGAAAATTGTACACATAGATTAGAATGATATATACAGGTAGCCATAAAAGAATTACTGATCCTTAAAGTCTCTTCTCCCTAGATTGTGAACTAAATTGTTTGAGTTATTGGTAATCCCTACCTCTATCAATCTATCTCACTATATATACCAGGTTCAGTTTATTGTTGTTATGCTATTATTTTATTAATACTGTCTAAAGGTCCAAGATTGACCATTTATATATAAATTAGATTTCCTCTTTGCACTCCTTATGTTGACCTGGGTCCATGAGTGACCTTTTAAAGAGTGAGAGGAACTAATTATATACAATAAAGTTTCATCACCATACGCTTACCAACATCACTTATCTAATAGTGTTTGGATTGTGTAGAAAATGTATATTTTTGCATTTGTGCAATAGTGTAACAGTAACTGGTATGCCACTAACCATTTTGATTGTATGTTTGATTACTGTTGTCATTACTAACAACAATTTTTATTTTTTTAATAAAATGTAAATTCCATTTAAAATTATGAATATTACATTTTGCATTGATTTCTATTACGTATATGCTACTGCCTATTGATTTTTTTATTACAACAATGAAACAACCTGTTCAGCATCACTTTAAATTTGCAATCTCACAACATTTCAAAGGTGTATAACTATAGAACATAGAGAATATGCTTAGCATTCATATCTGAACATTCTCCAGCAGGTTTGTCATTTCACGCATATATGAAATAGAAAAGCAGTATGTTGTCATTGGAGTACTACATGTAAAGGAATGGCATACTATAACAATTTTCAATGTGTTTCCAATTAATTTTTATACCAGCTATTCTAACTTTATCTTCTGTTTGTAAGAAAACCCCAACCTTCACATTGATCAAACATAATTGAAAATGCTGACCGTAGATCTCAGACCCAGAGCAATGACATCTCCTCCTGGAGGATACGTTTCCACCCTTCACTTCCTTAGCCAATACAACTTGCACCTAATTTCTCATAGATTGCCCACCACACTCAAAAGCCATAAGCTTGTGTTCCTTCTCACCTTCATCCACACTCTTCCCCCAACTCTTGCATTGACAGTGAGTGGTCAGAGATGGAATCAGGAGATTCAGGCATCTCATGCCAGTCCAGGTAGTGAGGCTTTCATAAAACTTCTGGCTGCAAATAGCTAATGATTCCCACGAACAAATATAGAGAGTTAAAGTCTGTTGCCATTATGTTTAATAGACCTCTGGTGTATTGTGCTGCATAACAGTTGGATGTGAATTTTTAGCCAATAGATAAACAAGTTTGTATACTCAAGTTCAGTTATGTTAGATAGCAGCAGTGACAACATTCTACAAGTCAAAGGTAGTTAAAGGGACATTAAACACTTTGAGAGGGTAATATAAAATGATGAGTCGTATATATAAATATAACTCTGCAATTTACTTTCATTATTTGTTTTGTTCCCTTTTCCTGTAATACCATTCTGAAATTTTGAGCATTTCAGTTCCTGTTAGAAATGGAAGTCCAGAACACTGTTATAATAGACACAGCCATTGGCTGCACACTCCTATTTATAACTGTTTCTAATTGGCCACACAGCAGAGAAGGTAACCTAAGTAACAACATGGCTGCTCCCATTATTTTATAGACCCTAAAACTTTACCTTGTTTTGTACTGTTCAAATGGAACCATCTGGATAGCTTTAGGATTGAAAAGCATTTTTTATTGTACAACCACATTCAGAAGATAATATGTAATGTGCTAGCTGGTTACTAATAGTGTGGAATTGTGATAATAATTAAATTTAATAATCTCAAGGTCTGATGTGGAAAATTATATTCAGTATCGATTTTTAATCAGTATTCATCATAACTTCTTTGCATAAGTCAGTACACCATTATTCTACAGCTTTAATGGTGGAAGACATAACCAATAAAGGGGAAATTGCTGTTCTCTGTACTTTCTAGATAGTTTTGGTTTTACGAAACATGCATTCACAAAAAGCACTGCATTATTCATAGTAAAAATAATTTAGAATTTATCACCAACTCACCATTTAAGGGACTGTCTTCTTGTTGAGTTCTACTATAAGAAGCCAAGATAATATAATATAGTACAGTAATAAAGTAAAAAAAAATGAAGCTATCGTTTGAACTCTCAGAGCCTCAATACCCCATTTGTACACTGTTGTGAGATAGGAACAATAATGAAGAGAAACAAAACCCCTTTAATTTACCATTTTATTGTGACATACAAGAATACATAAATTGTTGTAGTGGAATCTGCTGCCTGATGATAATAACGTAGATTTTGGTGTCATAAGATACCTTCTGATGATGTGGCTGTGTATGTGTTATACCCAATGGAAGGCTCCTTTATCTCATTTTTGTGCCGATAGTCTATTTCTGATTTTTCTAATGTCAGCATTAAAAATAGTGATTCCAATTGTTGTGGTACTTCAATAATGCCACTTAACAAACCACCATAGCTAATGTCAGCTAAGACTATCACAACAGCTGTCATTGTGACAAGTCGAAATACAAAAGTTCTGGAGAAAACTATGATATCTTTTTCTTCATAAAACTTGTATTACATATTCCTCAAACATTCACACTATATTCTGAAATAATGAGATATAGGGGTCAATTTATTATAGTGCGAGCGGACATAATAGCATACGCTGTCAGCATTTATCATTGCACCAGCAGTTCTTGTGAACTGCTGGTGCAGTACCACCCCCTGCAGATTCGCGGCCAATCGACCGCTAGCAGGGGGTGTCAATCAGCCCTATCGTATTCGATCGGGTTGATTTCTGTCCGCCGCCTCAGAGCAGGCGGACAAGTTATGGAGCAGCTTCATGACTTCTGTTCCCGGCGAGCCTTCAGGAACACGGGGCATCAAGCTCGTACGGAGCTTGATAAATTGACCCCGTAGTATCAAATAGACTGGATAAGATGATGGCGTATAAAGCGTCAGATTATTTTTTGGATTGCCTCTTTAAAAAAAAATATATATATATAATCCATTATAGAAGAGGACTGCACTCACTGGATTTGGTATATAAAATAAAAATTTTTATTAAGGTGACGTTTCGGGGTATGCAGACCCCTTCCTCAGACCAGGTTTGATGGGAGGGGCTATGTTGCTTTATATTGCACACTGTTCACTTGCACTGTTGCCTGGTCTGAGGAAGGGGTCTGCGTACCCCGAAACGTCACCTTAATAAAAAATTTTATTTTATATACCAAATCCAGTGAGTGCAGTCCTCTTCTATAATGGATTATTGTTATACCTGACTTGACACCCTGGTTGATGTCCCTATTGCATTGTGAGTGCAGACACACATGGAAGTTTTATATATATATATATATATATATATATATATATATATATATGTATATATATATATATATATTAAAAAAAAAATTTTAGTGTGGCTATTTCTTTATCCTTTCTATGACAAATTTGCCGAGTTAGCTGTAGTATCCAATCCATAGAATTAAAATTAAGGGTGGGTATAGATCACTTTATTTTTAGAATCTATTGAGAATTTTAGATGTAATAATAACATTTCACAAATGGAGTGCACTTTAACCTTGGTTTCTATTTTTAAATTATTTTTGTAACTTTTTATTTTGTTGCCATTTTGATATACTGAAATATCACAGGAATGTGTTTACTTACAGGCTTTGATAAAGAGATTTTTATATTCCTGCCTGTGAACACATTAAGTAACATTCTCTTTGCACGGCTCTTTTCCAGATCTGTAAATAAAAGTGGTTTCCTCCTAGCATAATGTTTTCTATATCAAAATGCCATTTTCAATACAGACAATGGAGTTGTTATGGGGTAGGTAAAACAGTGAACTGGAATGCAATTGCAAAATAAATACTATGTTCAAAAATATTTGCTAATCTGGTATATACAAATAAAATGTAACTGACTATGGTATATACAATAAAAATGTAACTGATTATGCCCAGAGCCAGAACAAATCAAAGAGGTGTATGTGTGTGTATGTATTATATATATATATATATATAATAAACTGCACCCTCAAATCAGACTGGATACACGTCCTAAGACCCTGCAAAACTCACTGCCCTGGATGCTCACCAGCACTCACAGACAGCTGTACAACTTTCAGGGACTTTCAGTTAAAGTGATGGTAAATCCTAGTGTTTCAATAAAGTGACTTTCATTTATCAGTTTTTAAAAAGTATGTACAAAGTACCTTTTGTTTTGCTGCGGCCAAAGTGCTAAACTAAGTGCCTCTAGCCGCCCACAGCACTTTTTTTTTCTCCAATTAGCTGTGACGTATGGCTAGAATGGTGGAAATGTCACCAAATAAAAAAAAAAAAATCACCTGGATGAAGGACACTTTTATATCTAACAATGGTAAATCCTAGCTTTTTTGAAATGCTAGGATTTACCATCACTTTAATCCCAGACAACTCATAGGGAAAATTACAAAACCAAATTATGAACCCACCACATCTGGCACTCTCTTGCAAGCACAAAGCTAGATTAAAAGCAAAATGAAATAGTTACAGCATTTGGCCAAATGGTGGAAGGCCCAGAACCAATTCAAGGTCTCTTCCTCCCTGGATCCCTAACCTACAGCCACACAATACAGCCTTCAACCAAACACACAGAGATACAAACAAGGGTAACACAGTCCCTTTGTAATTTCCCTAGACACATAAAACACATCCTATGATCCTGCAAAACTCACATCCCTGGGTCCTCACCAGCACCCACAGACAGCTATACAACTTTCAGGGACTCAGGCAGTTAACCCCGGGCAAGTGCAAAGCCCAAAGGTATAATTTCAAAACAAAATTATTAACCCAACACATAGAAAGCATTTAGCCAAATGGTGATAGACCTAGGACCTCCCTGGGTCGCTAACATACAGCCACACAATGCACGTCTTCAACCAAACATATTATAAACGTTGAACATGTCTTCCTTATAATTAGTCATTATCCATTTCCAAAATACAATTTAGTTGCCATTTAAATCAGGGGTGTCAGCCACCATGTTGACCGATCTGCATCTGGAGTGTGATGTTAATTTTAGAGCAGTGAAAAACGATGTACCATGGCAAATAGAGAACAAGGAGGAAGATGTGGTACTTGAGTATTAAATAAAGTATTAAGGTACCAGGCTTGGCTTACACGATCATTATCCATCAGCTGTTGGAATTTACAATGAAGCAGTTATTTAACATGTCCATAACATAATGTGCCTATAAGACTTGTAAACCGTGGATTATATTATATTTGGGAGTGTTTAAAATAATACTGTGTTGTTAATGTTTAAGCTATTACAAAACCAAGTATTAAACTCCAAGACCAGATAAATGCAATTCCTACTCTTCCTCTTTATTCTGATAGATTTGTAGATGTGACATAGTACTGCATTATATTGTGACTTTGGGCTCCTTCAATTACATTTTGCCTTCCTCCATTTTATTAAATCTAATATATGCTAACAGATATGCAAAGAACAAGCAGAAGGTATTTAATTAGGGACCAAAAAAAAATAATCTAAGCTTGTACTTTCCTCAAAGTTTAGTGAGTTAGTCCAATATCCACCTCTATATGATCGCTATAGATCAATAAAAATCATGTGATCTTGAAACAGAGCAATACAAAGCATTATGGCGCCTCCTAGAAGGAAACCAAGACTATGAATGATGCAGTCCTTTCCGTGGCCGGGATCAGAGTCTCCACGGTGCAACATCTGGGGAAGCTGCAAAGAGTTGGAGAGCACACAGTTACTATATAGCTAGGAATTACTGCTTACAAAACAATCTGTTAAAGGTGAAACACAGTGAAATAACCACAATGAAATATAATTGTTTTGCAAGAAACAGTAGCAGGAAATGACTGTTGCATTCTGCAGAATTTCATTTCAGTGGCTAATAGGGAAAATCCACGGCTGTATTAGCTGGTGAGAACAAGGTTTCACAAGTCCAGCAACAAAAAAAAATTGTTTTATTATACACAGAAATAAGTCTGGTTTTGTGTTTTTGTTTGTCAAACTTCCATGCAATTTTAAATCTCTTTTGAAAGGAACAAAGAAAAACAATTGTATAGCATTGATTCTTTAACTAAAATTGGTGCAGCATCTTAGATCTCTGGACCATCTCTGAATGATCTACTGATCATTTAACCTCTAACTACTGTTTATTTTGTAAAGTTTAAAATATTATACTAATAAAATATATATGTTGTTTTCACACAATTTATGTTTGAGGGGAAACAGATCTCTATATGCTGCTTTTTCACACATGCTATTCCATGTATAGAGCAGTTGAGACCACTCTATGAGGCCTACTTATCAAGCCGTCAACTTACTTGCATTCGACGACACCAATACGCTCGCCTGACATCACCTAACATCGCTGCCGCGGACCTGAATATGCTCTCCATATTTAACAAAAAAGCTGTCAAAAAGCCGCGCACCAAGTACGGGGCGATGAGCAGCGGACTGTTGTTAACTAACAGTCATCGATCTCACTGCTCTTCGGCTTTTTCCCAGCTTTATTTGTATACTGTCACTAAACACCCACACTATACTAAACTGTTTAACCCTTATCCCGCCGCTCCCGGACCTCGCTGCAACTAAATAAAGTTATTAACCCCTATCCCGCTGCTCCCGGAGCCCACCGCAACTATAATAAACTTATTAACCCCTATTCCTCTACTCCCGGAGCCCACCGCCACCTACATTATACTTATTAACCCCTAATCTGCCACCCCCTATACCGCCGCCACCTCCATAAAGTCATTAACCCCTATCCTGCCGCTCCCGGAGCCCAACGCAACTAAATAAATGTATTAACCCCTAAACCACCAGCCCCCCACATCGCCATAAACTAAATTAAACTATTAACCCCTAAACCCAACAACCCGCTAACTTTATATTAAATATTAACTCATCCCTATCTTATAATACATTTAAACTTACCTTTAGATTTAAATTAAACTATATTAAACTATTAATTAACCTACCCTAACTATTATAATAAAATTACATTAAACTATATTAAATTAATAATTAATCTAACCTAACTTTTAAACTAAAATTACATTAAACTATATTAAACTATTAAAAAATGTAACCTAACTTTTTATACTAAAATTACATTAAACTACAAATTAAATTAACTATATTATATATTTAAACACCTAACCCTACTCAAATAATTTAAATCTACACTAAAAAATTACAAAGTTACCAAAAACTAACAACTAAGTTACAAAAAATAACAAACACTAAGTTACACAAAAAAATAAACACTAAGTTACAAAAAATAAAAAATAAATGATCAAATATTTAAACTAATTACACCTAATCTAAGGGCCCTATGAAAATAAAAAACTCTAACCTACAATAAACTACAAATAGCCCTTAATCAGCCAATAGAATGCAAGCTCAATCCTATTGGTTGATTGGATCAGCCAATAGGATGAAAGCTTAATCCTATTGGCTGATTGCAACAGCCAATAGGATTTTTTCAACCTTAATTCCGATTGGCTGATAGAATTCTATCAACCAATCGGAATCTAAGGGACACCATCTTGGATGACGTCATTTAAAGGAACCTTCATTCGTCGGTAGTCGTCGGAAAGAAGAGGATGTTCCGCGTCGGATGTCTTGAAGATGGAGCCACTCCGCGCCGGATGGATGAAGATAGAAGATGCCGTCTGGATGAAGACTTCTGCGGGCTTGGATGAAGACTTCGGCCGCTTCGTTGAGGACTTCTCCCGGCTTCTTGGAGGATGGATGTCGGATCTTCAAAACTGTATTCTTCTGGGGTTAGTGTTAGGATTTTTTATGGGTTTATTGGGTGGGTTTTAGTTTTAGATTAGGACTTGGGCTGCAATAGAGCTAAATGTCCTTTTAAGGGCAATGTCCCATTCAGGGCAATGGGGAGCTTAGGTTTTTTGAGTTAGCTTTTTATTTGGGGGGTTGGTTGTGTGGGTGATGGGTTTTACTGTTGGGGGGGAGTATTTGTATTTTTTTTTTTACAGGTAAAAGAGCTGATTTTTTGGGGGCAATGCCCCGCAAAAGGCCCTTTTAAGGGCTATTTGTAGTTTATTGTAGGTTAGGGGTTTTATTATTTTGGGGGGGCTTTTTTATTTTCATAGGGCCCTTAGAGTAGGTGTAATTAGTTTAAATATTTGATCATTTCTTTTTTATTTTTTGTAACTTAGTGTTTATTTTTTTGTGTAACTTAGTGTTTGTTATTTTTTGTAACTTAGTTGTTAGTTTTTGGTAACTTAGTAATTTTTTCATGTAGATTTAAATTATTTGAGTAGGGTTAGGTGTTTAAATATATAATATATTTAATTTAATTTGTAGTTTAATGTAATTTTAGTATAATAGGTTTAGATTAATTATTAATTTAATATAGTTTAATTTAAATCTAAAGGTAAGTTTAAATTTATTATTATAAGATAGGGATGAGTTAATATTTAATATAAAGTTAGCGGGTTGTTAGAATTAGGGGTTAATAGTTTAATTTAGTTTATGGTGATGTGGGGGGCTGGCGGTTTAGGGGTTAATACGTTTATTTAGTTGCGGTGGGCTCCGGGAGCAGTGGGATAGGGGTTAATGACTTTATGTAGGTGGTGGCGGTGTCAGGGCGGCAGATTAGGAGTTAATAAGTATAATGTAGGTGGCGGCGGTGTAGGGGGCGGCATATTAGGGGTGTTTAGACTCTGGGTACATGTTAGGGTGTTAGGTGTAAACATAACTTATTCTCCCATAGGAATCAATGGGATATCGGGCAGCAGCGAACATAAGCTTTCGTTGTTTTTTTAAGACTCCCATTGATTCCTATGGCATCCGCCGCCTCTAGGGCAGCGGATTGAAAACCAGGTACGCTGAGCCGGAATAGTGGCGATCGTACCTGGTAGTTATTTGTTAACTAGCAAAAGTAGTTAGATAGTGCTAAATTTGCATTCGGAACATCTGTAGTGACGTAAGCATCGATCTGTGTCGGACTGAGACCGGCGTATCGTATGTTACGTCACAAATTTCTACTTTTGCCGGTCTGTAGGGTTTGACAAATGAGGCGAATCAAGCTCTCCACAATTACGCTGCGGAATTCCAGTGTATTTGCGGTTGACGGCTTGATAAATAGGGGCCTTTATGTCACTACATTACAGCAAGTATTTGGAAGGGAGAGGAGAGCATTATAAGATGTTGTTGGAGATACTTGATTACATTTTAAATGTATATTACATTTATTAATAAAAATCTTACAGTGTAAGTACTATACTTATGTAGATTAAATTGCCTCACTTGGAAACATTATTACTTGCTGTCACTTTAACTAGAACATTCAGCGACCAAGCCCATCTGTATGTGACAGAATATGCCACTGAAATAATCATTTTACTGGGAAAAATTTGCTAATACAAATGTATGTCGACTATAATGTCCCTTTAATGCATGTTAAAGTACTTTTTTTTTAGCAACACAAATTTACACAGATGTTTAAATCAATTCTATCTCACATACACAGATAATATGTTTTGTGTATAATGCATACATACCATATCTACTAGAGCAACATATAAAAATATTCCAGCAGTTATAGCAAATATCCAGGGGGTGACTTGAGCCGAACTCTGACTGGCTAGAACTCCAATCACCATACCCAAGTATGACAGGAAGGCCGACATCAGGCTAAAACAAAGTACTCTTCTCACTGGGACCCCAGCCTGCAGCATTACAGCAAAATCTCCTAAAAGAAGGCTAATACTAGTTTACAATATTTACTATAAAAAGTAGTAAATCAACTATTACTTCAGGCAGCAAGAAAATGGTGATTATTGGCCTATGGTGCTCATAGAAAGTGTTGTGTTACCCATCTAATACTCACCGAGTTCATGGGGCAGCTCATGGCAAAAAACTGCAATAGTGGTACTGAGTCCTCCAGAAAAACCCGCAGAGAGAGCAGCCCCTATAAAACAATAACTAGTGTTCTAAATAATGAAGGATGAGGGAAGACTCCTTCTACAAAAATACTTCATCTATAAAGCAGTTATCTATAAGTTTAGTATTATTTTCACACTATAATTTAATTTTGTTCAGCATCGTATATAATAGTTACATTGATGGTAAACTTTAACGTTTGTGTTTACAATATTAGTAATAATAAAGTAAAAAATGGGGACTTTAATTCCTGAAAGGCTTTGTAAGGCTTATTTTTTTTAAAATAATTACACTGTGATGTCTTGATATATTCCGCCGTACCTCCGCCTGTACAGATACTCTATTTCAAACTTCAGTGACGATTCAGGCTGTAGCTAATCGTATTAAGTAAATAATAACGCCCCTGGCTTTGGACGCCAAAGGGGGCGCGATAAGATTGGCTACAGCCTGTATTGTCACTGAAGTAAGAAATAGAGTATCATTTACCGGAACAGCAGAATATATGAAGACATGAAAATGTAATTATTAAAAAAATTAAGGGCTAGATTACAAGTGGAGCGCTAATTTATCACGCACCCGCAATCGGGCAAATTCATTACAAGTGGCTGGTTATTATTAGCACTCAAAAATTAATCAGAGGCGAGACCTCTGGTTAATTTTAAAAATGTCCCCCAATTGCCCCCGAAATTTAGTGTAGTGTGCATTATAAAAAATAAATAAAAATGTAGCATCTTGTTAATTTTTTTTATTAATAACTGCAGGAGGCAGTTTTAAATGGTTAAAAGTGGCGGGTGTGGGGTGTTACATGCACTTGTATGTATTTACGACCTGTCTATATGCATGTATGTGTGAGAGAGTGTATGTGCATGCACTTGCATGTATGTGTGACCCGTCTATATGCATGTGTGTGTGAGAGAGTGTATGTGCGTGTACTTGCATGTATATATGACCTGTCTATATGCATGTGTGTGTGAGAGAGTGTATGTGCGTGTACTTGCATGTATATATGACCTGTCTATATGCATGTGTGTGAGAGAGAGTGTATGTGCATGCACTTGCATGTATGTGTGACCTGTCTATATGCATGTGTGTGTGTGATAGTGTGTGCGTACACTTGCATGTATGTGTGACCTGTCTATATGCATGTGTGTGTGTGAGAGTGTTTGTGCATGCACTTGCATGTATGTGTGACCTGTCTATATGCATGTGTGTGTGGGAGAGTGTATGTGCGTGCACTTGCATGTATATGTGATCTGTCTATAAGTGTGTGTGTGAGAGAGTGTGTGCGTGCACTTGCATGTATGTGTGACCTGTCTATATGCATGTATGTGTGTGATAGTGTGTGCGTACACTTGCATGTATGTGTGACCTGTCTATATGCATGTGTGTGTGAGAGAGTGTTTGTACATGCACTTGCATGTATGTGTGACCTGTCTATATGCATGTGTGTGTGAGAGAGTGTATGTGCGTGTACTTGCATGTATGTGTGATCTGTCTATAAGTGTGTGTGTGTATGTGTGAGAGAGAGAGAGAGTGTGTGCGTGTACTTGCATGTATGTGTGACCTGTCTACAGTATATGCATGTGTGTGTGTGAGAGAGTGTGTGTTTGCACTTGCATGTATGTGTGACCTGTCTATATGCATGTGTGTGTGAGAGAGAGTGTGTGCGTGCACTTGCATGTATGTATGACCTGTCTATATGTATGTGTGTGTGTGAGAGAGAGTGTGTGCGTGCACTTGCATGTATGTGTGACCTGTCTAAATGCATGTGTGTGTGTGAGAGAGTGTGTGCGTCCACTTGCATGTATGTGTGACCCGTCTATATGCATGTGTGTGTGAGAGAGAGTGTGTGCGTCCACTTGCATGTATGTATGACCTGTCTAAATGCATGTGTGTGTGTGAGTGTGTGTGTGCAGGCACTTGAATGTATGTGTGACCTGTCTATATGCATGTGTGTGTGTGAGAGAGAGAGTGTGTGCGTGCACTTGCATGTATGTATGACCTGCCTATATGTATATGTTTGTGTGCGAGAGAGTGTATGTGCGTACACTTTCATGTATGTGTGACCTGTCTATATGCATGTGTGTGTGTGTGTGAGTGTGTACGTGCACTTGCATGTATGTGTGACCTGTCTATATGCGTGTGTGTGAGAGTGTATGAGTGCACTTGCATGTATGTGTGACCTGTCTATATGCATGTGTGAGTGAGAGAGTGTATGTGCGTGTACTTGCATGTATATATGACCTGTCTATATGCATGTGTGTGTGAGAGAGTGTATGTGCGTGTACTTGCATGTATATATGACCTGTCTATATGCGTGTGTGTGAGAGTGTATGAGTGCACTTGCATGTATGTGTGACCTGTCTATATGCATGTGTGAGTGTGTATGTGTGCAAGCACTTGCATGTATGTATGACCTGTCTATATGCATGTGTGTGTGAGAGAGTGTGTACGTACACTTGCATGTATATATGACCTGTCTAAATGCATGTATGTGTGTGAGAGAGTATGTGCAGGCACTTGCATGTATGTGTGACCTGTCTATATGCATGTGTGTGTGTGAGAGAGAGAGTGTGTGCGTGCACTTGCATGTATGTATGACCTGTCTATATGTATATGTTTGTGTGTAAGAGAGTGTATGTGCATACACTTTCATGTATGTGTGACCTGTCTATATGCATGTGTGTGTGAGAGAGTGTGTATGTGCACTTGCATGTATGTGTGACCTGTCTATATGCATGTGTGTGTGTGATAGTGTGTGCATGCACTTGCATGAATGTGTGACCTGTCTATATGCATGTGTGTGTGAGAGTGTGTACGTGCACTTGCATGTATGTGTGACCTGTCTATATGCATGTGTGTGTGATAGTGTGTACGTGCACTTGCATGTATGTGTGACCTGTCTATATGCATGTGTGTGTGTGAGAGTGTGTATGTGCACTTGCATGTATGTGTGACCTGTCTTTATGCATGTGTGTGTGTGTGTGTGAGAGTGTGTATGTGCACTTGCATGTATGTGTGACCTATCTATATGCATGTGTGTGTGTGATAGTGTGTGTGTGCACTTGCATTTATGTGCGACCTGTCTATATGTGTGAGAGTATGTGCGTGCACTTGCATGTATGTGTGACCTGTCTATATGCATGTGTGTGTGTGTGATAGTGTGCGTGTACACTTGCATGTATGTGTGACCTGTCTATATGCATGTATGTGTGAGAGAGTGTATGTGCATACACTTGCATGTATGTGTGACCTGTCTATATGCATGTATGTGTGAGAGAGTGTATGTGCGTGTACTTGCATGTATATATGACCTGTCTATATGCATGTGTGTGTGAGAGAGTTTATGTGCGTGCACTTGCATGTATGTATGACCTGTCTATATGCATGTGTGTATGAGAGAGTGTGTGCGTGCACTTGCATTTATGTGTGACCTGTCTATATGCATGTATGTGTGAGAGAGTTTATGTGCTTGCACTTGCATGTATCTGTGACCTGTCTATATGCATGTGTGTTTGAGAGAGTGTGTGCATGCACTTGCATGTATGTGTGACCTGTCTATATGCATGTGTGTGTGAGAGAGTATGTGAGTGCACTTACATGTATGTGTGACCTGTCTTTATGCATGTGTGTGATAGTGTGTGCGTGCACTTGCATGTATGTATGACCTGTCTATATGTATGCGTGTGTGAGAGAGTGTGTACGTGCACTTGCAATTATGTGTGATCTGTCTATATGCATGTGTGTGTGACAGAGTGTGTACGTGCACTTGCATGCATGTGTGACCTGTCTATATGCATGTGTGTGTGTGTGATAGTGTGTGCGTGCACTTGCATGTATGTGTGACCTGTCTATATGCATGTGTGTGTGAGAGAGTGTGTGTGTGTGTACTTGCATGTATGTATGACCTGTCTATATGCATGTGTGTGAGAGTGGGTGCGTGCACTTGCATGTATGTGTGACCTGTCTATATGCATGTGTGTGTGAGAGAGTGTGTGTGCATGTACTTGCATGTATGTATGACCTGTCTATATGCGTGTGTGTGAGAGTGTATGAGTGCACTTGCATGTATGTGTGACCTGTCTATATGCACGTGTGTGTGCGTGTACTTGCATGTATGTGTGACCTGTCTATATGCATGTGTGTATGTGAGAGTGTGTGCGTGCACTTGCATGTATGTGTGACCTGTCTATATGCATGTGTGTGTGTTAGAGAGTGTGTGCGTGCACTTGCATGTATGTGTGACCTGTCTATATGCATGTGTGTGAGAGTGTGTGCTTGCACTTGCATGTATGTGTGACCTGTCTATATGCATGTGTGTGAGAGTGTATGAGTGCACTTGCATGTATGTGTGACCTGTCTATATGCATGTGTGTGAGAGTGTGTGCGTGCACTTGCATGTATGTGTGACCTGTCTATATGCATGTGTGTGAGTGTGTGCGTGCACTTGCATGTATGTGTGACCTTTCTATATGCATGTGTGTGTGAGAGAGTGTGTGCGTGCACTTGCATGTATGTGTGACCTGTCTATATGCATGTGTGAGAGAGTGTGTGAGTGCACTTGCATGTATGTGTGACCTGTCTATATGCATGTGTGTGAGAGTGTATGAGTGCACTTGCATGTATGTGTGACCTGTCTATATGCATGTGTGTGAGAGTGTGTGCGTGCACTTGCATGTATGTGTGACCTGTCTATATGCATGTGTGTATGAGAGAGTGTGTGCGTGCACTTGCATGTATGTGTGACCTGTCTATATGCATGTGTGTGTGAGAGTGTGTGCTTGCACTTGCATGTATGTGTGACCTGTCTATATGCATGTGTGTGAGAGTGTGTGCTTGCACTTGCATGTATGTGTGACCTGTCTATATGCATGTGTGTGAGAGTGTGTGGGTGCACTTGCATGTATGTGTGACCTGTCTATATGCATGTGTGTGAGAGTGTGTGCTTGCACTTGCATGTATGTGTGACCTGTCTATATGCATGTGTGTGAGAGTGTGTGCGTGTATTTTCATGTATGTGTGATGAAATAAACAACTGCTTGATAACGGTGAAATTTAAGTTCTAGTAAACCTAGTAAAATATGACATAGACGAGCATGGGGAGAGATATAATTTGGGGAATGTAAATAATATGTAAGTAACTGTAAGAAGAGGCCTTATATGAACTTGTTTTCCTCTTTACCCTATGATTACTTAAGATTACTAGTGCCACATGCATTTCAAGGCCACAATTCTTACCTGCAGAGGGATAAATATATATCAAGTCATACTGTGGGAAGGCAGGTGTGTTTACTAAGCTGTGAAAGTTAGATATGCTCAGAATGGCTTTTATTTATTTCTATATTACTATACAGTAGAGTAGAAAACAAGGGAGACGTAGGAATCGACCAATTTCACATTAGGAAATTAACAGATTATACAGTAGTTACTACACAAAGCACTTAAGACCAGAGTTACGAGTGAGAGATAAGTGGTGTTTTGCTGTTGTTTGTGCGTGTCGGGTTTTCCACCCATATTTGAAGTTGAAAGTAAACGCAGTCCCTTAAGCACAATTGCGTTTTAAGCTACAATCATTAAAGCTTCGTCAGAGCTCTGGTAACTGTTCCGCAAAACAAAAATGTCACAAAATACATCAAAAATACATTACAAGTACAGTTACACTCATAATAACACCAACACCAATAATAAAAAATATTCACAAAAAATATTACACAATAACAGTTGTAAGGCCTCAAAGATATGAGGGTCTCAGGTGCATATATTTCTATATATGTGTATTTATATGTGTATATATGTATTTACAGACATATGTAGACATATAAACACATAAATAGACATATATTGCATTGGAGTCCTTTGCAGTTAAGTAGATGAAAACATGTGAAAACATATTTATGCAATATTTCTTTTTAATAAAGGTTTTATCTGTGTATTTACTGAATATATTTCACATTCCTATGTTCTGCACATAGCAGAATATGTTCTAAGTATTTCTAAATAGATATTCCTATATATACATATATATATATATATATATACCTATATATAATTATATATATATATATATATATATATATATATATATATATATATATATATATATATATATATATATATATATATATATATCTATAGGTATAAATATATATTGTACTAAAATACCATCAGATACATATAGAAATATGCATTTGTAAATAAAAAGAACATATTCTGCTATGTGAAGAACACTGGAATGTGAAATATTTATATTTTCATGTCGGGTTAGCACACTTGAGAATATGCAATCGGGTTTACCGCAAATTGTGCGTTGAGACATACTGCCCCAGCATGGAAGGTTAGACCCAGGAAGTGACAAATCCAGAGGACAAGACAAAATCAAAGTTATTTCAGGCCAAAGGTCAATACCGTAAAGCTAAATACACTGCCAAATCAGGATCCAAATCAGGATCCAAAGGGGTAAACAATGTCCAGGCCAATGGTCAGAATCTTGCGGGCAATAAAAGAACCAAATCAGAACCCAAATGCTGAGTCCAGGAAAGACACAGAGAACAGCAGAAACAGGAATGGCTGTAGCACACCCAGGAATAGAGTTCTATACACAGGTATACACAGGAAGCAGCTTTTATGGGGCGTTGATTGAGTAATAACTGCCTGCAGCTTGCAAGCAGGTGGAGCCAGAGACCCAGTCAGAGCAGGCAGTAGAATAAGCAGTTCTCAACCAGAGCCTGAGTCTTCCTATGGCTCAAGGGGGAAGGCAACTGGCTAGAAACCAGAGGTCATAGGATCAACTCCAGGCACGGGTGTGACACTCAGCGTGTGAACTGTAGCATCAAATACCTCTACACTTATAATCTGAGCCTTAATGTGTGAAATTAGGATTTTACATACTGTAAAAAATAAGGGAGAAAAATGTTCTACAAGCAGATAAAAGAGGGAGCTTGGGAGACTATAAAAATGTTTGCGCAAATGAGGGAGATCCTTGAAAATAAAGGTAGGGATGGTAACCCTACAGTATAGTTCTTTTCATCCAGTTTCTATTGTACTATAACAAATCTGCACATATTGCTGACACATCTTTATACTAGTTGTTGCTCCAGCTAAAAACTTATAACCATGCCAAAATCGATAGACCTTAAAGGGACATGAAACCCAAATTTTTTCTTTCATGATTTAGAAAGAGCATACAATTATAAACAACTTTCTAATTTACTTCTATTATCTAATTTGCTTCATTCTCTTGATATTCTTTGCTGAAAAGCATATCTAGATATGCTTAGTAGCTGCTGATTGGTAGCTGCACATAGATGCCTCCTGTGATTGGTTCACCGTGTGCATTGCTATTTCTTCATTAAAGTATATCTAAAGAATGAAGCAAATTAGGTAATAGAAGTAAATTGAAATGTTTAAAATTGTATTCTCTACCTTAATCATGAAAGAAAATGTTTGGGTATAGTGTCCCTTTAATGCAGAAGTTTGTAGAATAAAAGTTACACTTATAATTGTAATATAATCTATCCAATTATTTTCAACTGCATCTCACAGTCCAAATACATACGGCTAGATTACGAGTTGTGGGTTAGGCTTAAAAAGCAGCGTTGGCCGGTCCCAATGCTGCTTTTTAACGCCCACTGGTATTACGAGTCTTGCAGGTACAGGTGTACCGCTCACTTTTTTGGCCAGACTTGGAAATACTGCAAATCCGTATCCTCTTTTTTCAATGGGACTTGCATAGCGCCGGTATTACGAGTCTGACAAAAAGTGAGCGGTACAGCCTCTCCTGTCAAGACTGGAACCACATTTTAAAGTCAGTAGTTAAGAGTTTTACACTACAACGCCGTAGCATAAAACTCTTAACTAAAGTGCTAAAAAGTACACTAACATCCATAAACTACCTATTAACCCCTAAACCGAGGCCCTCCTACATCGTAAACACTAAAATAAATATTTTAACCCCTAATCTGCCGAACCGGACATCGCCGCCATTGGCGGCGACGTTGGGGGCAGCAGATTAGGGGTTAAGAAGTGTAGGTAGGTTGCCGCGTCATTGGGGAAGGCAGATTAGGGGTTAATAAATATAATGTAGGTGTCGGCGATGTTGGGGGCATCAGATTAGGGGTTCATAAGTATAATGTAGGTGGTGGCGGTGTCCGGAGCGGCAGATTAGGGTTTAATAATATAATGAAGGTTGCGGCGATGTCGGGGGCGGCAGATTAGGGGTAAATAAGTGTAAGATTAGGGGTGTTTAGACTCGGGGTTCATGTTAGGGTGTCAGGTGTAGAAATAAATTTTATTTCCCCATAGGAATCAAAGGGGCTGCATTAAGGAGCTATACGCTGCTTTATTGCAGTTGTTAGACTTTTTTTCAGCCGGCTCTCCCCATTGATTCCTATGGGGAAATCGTGCACGAGTACGTTACACCAGCTCACCGCTAACGTAAGCAGCACTGGTATTGGAGTGCGGTAATGAGCAAAATTTTGCTCAACGCTCACTTCTTGTCTGGTTTGTAAAAACCCGTAATACCAGAGCTCTCTGTAAGTGAGCGGTGAGCATAAACTGCTCGTTAGCACCGCACAGCCTCTAACGCAAAACTCGTAATCTAGGTGATAATATCTTATACATATTTGAAAATCAGTTATCTAATGATTAGCACATTAAAATAGCACATTTCATGAAAAACTATGAAACAAGAGCGTGCATTAGTTGCACTATGATGTACCATACAACACAGGATATTACTGACTAATGCTAAAGCCAGTAAATATATATATATATGAAACTCTTGCCTTTAATTTACTCTTGATGGAGATCCAAAACTCTCCCCACAATGTGCTACTAAATATATGATATGCAAAAACAATATCAGTGTAAAATATGTATATGAAAAAGTAGTGAATAAATACAAATAAATATACAAAAATACACTGTGCAGGCTCAAAGTATAAGTTAAAATAGTAACAAATTAACGTATTAACAAAATTCATTACAATTCATTCATTAGTTATCCTTTTAATATAAATAAGCCCAGTAACCTACACAGGTCTACACTGTTAACCCCTAAGCCTCCACAACCCCCATTGCAAAAAAAACCTAGGACCACCGCTAGGGAAAGGACCACCACTGAGAACTGTCACTGAGGATAGGACCAACACCGTGGACCTGCCGCTGCTCTTGAGGAGCCGCCACCAGAAAAAAATATGTAAGAAGAGGACCCCTGGGGATCACGGATGGTGAGTAAAACCTGGGGTTATTATGTTTTTTTGGGGGGAGTTAGTTTTAAGACAGTTTTTTTTAGTGAGGCTTTTTATTTTTTAGGGTGCTTTAGTTTTAGGGCTTTTTTATTTTTTAGGTGTTTTTTTAATTGTTAGTATTTTTTTATCGTACCGGGTCTTAGGTCAGTGGTTTTGTGGTGTTAGCAGTTAGGGGATTAATAGAGTAGTTTTTTTTATTGTGATGGGGTTATGGTGGTTTAGGGGCTAATTGTGGAGGGGGTGTTGCGATGGGGGTTGTAGCAGTTTAGGTGTTAAGTAGTGTAGGGGCTTTTTCAATTGGGGTTGTGGTGGTTTAGGGGTTAAGTAGTGTAGGGTTTTTTGTGATGAGGGTTGTGGTGGTTTAGGGATTTAAGTAGTAGGGTTTAGGCCTTGGGGTTAAATAGTGTAGTGTTTTTTGCGATGGGGTTGTGGCGGTTTAGGCCTTAGGGGTTAAGAAGTGTAGCAGGATTTGGCGATAGGGGTTGTGGTGGTTTAGTGTAGCAGGTTTTTGCAATAGGAGTTGTGGCGGTTTAGGGTTTAATGGACTATGGTTTATTGTGATGGGGTTGTGGCAGTTTAGAGGTTAAATAGAGTACCTTTTTTTCCATTTCTTAGGCATTTCATTTTTTCAAGGAATTTATTCTGAAACAAATGAAATGCCTAACAAAAGTCAGATGACCTGAAACAGTTCAAAATTTCATAACAAACTATTTGTCCAAACCAAAATTTTGACTGATGCCCATATCTACTTAAAAGTATATATTATTTCAATAATGATGACTGATGTTGCCATCTATTAACGTTTCCTCAATTCAATATTCAGAGAATACATATATATGTTTTCAGCTAGCTCTCAGTGGTGCATTGCTGTTCCTTCAACAAAGGATGTCAAGACAATGAAGCAAATTTGATAACATAAGTAAACTGGTAAATTGTATAAAATTGTATGCTCTAACTAGACCATAAAAGAATATTTTTGCGTTTACTCACTAGTTACATACCAAAAATGGGGAAAATAAATCTATCTTTGTCAGTTACTCTATTGTAGAATGTCTTAATGCCTTTATCATGAGCTCCTGCTTTCTAAACAGGGAAAAAAATCTGTATTTGTGACCTGGATAATTCTGAGCCTATCATTTTGTGACTTTGGTATATGTAATCGTACTTTATACAATCTTACTTATGCAGTGAAAATTTGTACAAACAGTATCTCACAAAACTGAGTACACCCCTCACATTTTTGTAAATATTTTATTATATCTTTTCATGTGACAACACTGAAGAAATGACACTTTTCTACAATGTAAAGTAGTGAGTGTACAGCCTGTATAACAGTGTAAATTTGCTGTCCCCTCAAAATAACTCAACACACAGCCATTAATGTCTAAACCATTGACAACAAAAGTGAATACACCCCTAAATGGAAATGTCTAAATTGGGCCCAATTAGCCACCCCCCCCCCTTTGTGTCATGTGACTCGTTAGTGTTACAAGGTCTCAGGTGGGAATGGGGAGCAGGTGTGTTAAATTTGGTGTTATCTCTCTCACACTCTCTCATACTGGTCACTGGAAGTTCAACATGGCACCTCATGGCAAAGAACTCTCTGAGGATCTGAAAAAAAGAATTGTTGCTCTACATAAAGATGGCCTAGGCTATAAGAAGATTGCCAAGACCCTGAAACTGAGCTACAGCACGGTGGGCAAGACCATACAGCGGTTTCACAGGACAGGTTCCACTCAGAACAGGCCTCGCCATGGTCGACCAAAGAAGTTGAGTGCACATGCTCAGTGTCATATCCAGAGGTTGTCTTTGGGAAATGGACGTATGAGTGCTGCAAGCATTGTTACAGAGGTTGAAGGGGTGGGGGGTCAGCCTGTCAGTGGTCAGACCATACGCCGCTCACTGCATCAAATTGGTCTGCATGGCTGTCATTCCAGAAGGAAGCTGAAGAGAAGCAGACTAAGGACATGGATTACTGGAACCATGTCCTGTGGTCCGATGAGACCAAGATAAACTTATTTGGTTCAGATGGTGTCAAGCGTGTGTGGCGGCAACCAGATGAGGAGTGCAAAGACACGTGTGTTTTGCCTACAGTCAAACATGGTGGTGGGAGTATCATGGTCTGGGCCTACATGAGTGCTGCCGGCACTGGGGAGCTACAGTTCATTGAGGGAACCATAAATACCAACATGTACTGTAACATAATGAAGCAGAGCATGATCATCTCCCCACACAGCCATTAATGTCTAAACCATTGGCAACAAAAGTGAATACACCCCTAAGTGGAAATGTCCAAAATTGGCCCAATTAGCCATTCCCCCCCTTCATGTCATGTGTTTTGTTAGTGTTACAAGGTCTCAGGTGTGAATGGGGAACAGGTGTGTTAAATTTGGTGTTATCGCACTCACACTCTCTTATACTGGTCACTGGAAGTTCAACATGGCATCTCATGGCAAAGAACTCTCTGAGGATCTGAAAAAAAGAATTGTTGCTCTACATAAAGATGGCTTAGGCTATAAGAAGATTGCCAAGACACTGAAACTGAGCTGCAGCACGGTGGGCAAGACCATACAGCATTTTCACAGGACAGGTTCCACTCAGAACAGGCCTCGACATGGTCGACCAAAGAAGTTGAGTGCACATGCTCAATGTCATATCCAGAGGTTGTCTTTGGGAAATAGACATATGAGTGCTGCAAGCATTGTTACAGAGGTTGAAGGGGTGGGGGGTCAGCCTGTCAGTGGTCAGACCATAAACCGCTCACTGCATCAAATTGGTCTGCATGGCTGTCGATCCAGAAGGAAGCTGAAGAGAAGCAGACTAAGGACATGGATTACTGAAACCATGTCCTGTGGCCCGATGAGACCAAGACAAACTTATTTGGTTCAGATGGTGTGAAGCGTGTGTGGTGGCAACCACATGAGGAGTACAAAGACAAGTGTGTCTTGCCTACCGTCAAGCATGGTGGTGGGAGTGTCATGGTCTGCGCCTGCATGAGTGCTGGCAGCACTGGGGAGCTACAATTCATTGAGGGAACCATGAATGCCAACATGTACTGTAACATAATGAAGCAGAGCATGATCCCCTCCCTTCGGAGACTGGGCCGCAGGGCAGTATTCCAACATGATAATGACCCCAAACGCACTTCCAAGTCGACCACTGCCTTGCTAAAGAAGCTGAGGGTAAAGGTGATGGACTGGCCAAGCATGTCTCTAGATCTAAACCCTATTAAGCATCTGTGGGGCATCCTCAAATGGAAGGTGGGGGAGCACAAGGCCTCTAACATGCACCAGCTTTGTGATGTCATCATGGAGGAGTGGAAGAGGATTCCAGTGGAAACATGTGAAGCTCTGGTGAACTCCATGCCCAAGAGGGTTAAGGCAGTGCTGGAAAATAATGGTGGCCACACAAAATATTGACATTTTGGGCCCAATTTGGACATTTCCACTTAGGGGTGTACTCACTTTTGTTGCCAACGGTTTAGACATTAATGGCTGTTTGTTGAGTTATCTTGAGGGGACAGCAAATTTACACTGTTATACAGGCTGTACACTCACTACTTTACATTGTAGCAAAGTGTAATTTCTTCAGTGTTATAACATGAAAAGATACAATAAAATATTTACAAAAATGTGAGGGGTGTAGTCACTTTTGTGAGATACTGTATATATATATTTGTTTAGCTAGTAGTTCAGCACTCCAACCAATCCAAGACCCAGGTGCGTTCCTAAAGTCCATACACATCAATATCCACATAGAAGGGCACTCTCAGGATTTAAGAATATTCAAAAATTTCCAATGATAAAAAAGAAATAGATCAAATGTCAGCGTTTCGACCCTGCATAGGGCCTTCCTCAAGACAATTTGTTCTAAAGATAAGAAAACAAACCAAAAAAAACATATCAAAATACAAAAAAAATGAAAATTGTGTGCAATATACAACAGTGCCCCCCCCAATATTAAAATGTCATTAAACATACAGTATAAGAGAATTTGAGAGGAATAATGCAAAACGTGGTGACTGACTGCACGAAACCCAGTGAGCCCACTTATCGGCAAAGAATCACCCCTGAATGGAGATGGACAATTACCAAAGATGTACCAGTGATAAAAACTACCTCAGTGTAGCACCTACCCTATACCAATGTAGATACAATAGCTACCATTGTGTCACATACTATGCACCATTA
Organism: Bombina bombina; assembly: GCF_027579735.1. NCBI lineage: Eukaryota > Metazoa > Chordata > Amphibia > Anura > Bombinatoridae > Bombina > Bombina bombina. Next base: position 986,462,180 of record NC_069501.1, read on the forward strand.
TAGTCGATATCCATACTACACAGAACCACTAAAAGCCCCTACGTAACAAAATGAATATATGTTACAGTAACTCTACTGTTAATGTAATGGAAACTATGTAGTCCAACCTCAACATCATCAATGAGGAAAATGTAGCCAATACTCGGACACCCATAGACAAACACAACAATTGATAAAAGATAACAATCAAATTACATAGTAGATGTCATAAGAAGCAAACCGATAGAATATATCACATTGTGTATGAGACATAGGTGGAACAACGCTATTCCTCACGTGACTTAGAGTAAGTTATACACACAGCTATACCACAAGCATAAACGGGTGAGAGCATTCGCTATTAATCCATACAAACCATTAAAGGAACAAATATACTGTGTGATACACACTGTAAACATATGTGCAATTATTTTAATCAGAGATACAGTGCTGCTGAGATGAATTAACCAAGTAAGGACTTAAATTACCGTGCTGAGAGGCCAATACTATCATCATCATGTAAGAAATATACACATAAAACCACCATAAACAAAGCACCATATTGTCTTTAGTATATGCAAACGCACATCATGAATAAAGGGAACTAAGATCACATACTAAAAGTAAGAAAAATAAGTATACTTACAAGTAGCATTGAGCCATCCTGGCTATATAATGGCATCTCAGCCGAACTCCCGATTGACAAGCCTTCTCAGCTAGTAATCAAACACTTACAGCTAACAAACTATAAATACACAGGTGCTCAAATTCACACCGGTCATAGGACTTACCAGAACCAATGAACAGCGGACAAAGCCTGCGTAGGGGTAACGAGAGCCACAACAAAAGATATTATTGGGAGCGCTAACATGCTTAATGTCTAAATGATACGGGAATCCAGATCATCATACCCATAATAATTTACACAACACTCTCCTTGTACCACACAGAAAATCCAATCAAAGCACAATACAGACTCCAGGCCCCACCTACCAGAGGCACACCGCCATAAATGGAGGCTAAAGACAGGACGCTGAGATAACAACACACAATAACCAATTAAGGGCATGCAAATAACGTAACAACTACCACACTTATAAAGGGGTCTTTAGCCACAATTATTAGACAATATACATACCTAATCCAAATATTTGTTTTAGAATAAGAAAATGTAAAGCACTGCCAGAAACAGCGGGACAAGATAAAAAATCTATACTATAATTGCATTTGTGATGTCCGTCGACAGTTGCGCACACATCCTCAAAGGAATGTTGGCAGCGGGAGGCAGCCAACAGAATGTTGGCTGTGCACGCAGCCAAAAGAATTCACCTAAATGCAGAAATCCACCGTGGATTCTTTCACCACCCTGCCATTTTCGGAATCCAACGGGATGCAGTGAAGGCAAACAGAGCATTACAAAAAAAAAAAAAACATGCAACCACCCGCACAAAGTATAAAAAACAAAAACCTAACCTCCCACACAAAGTATTAACACCTAAACTGCAAACCCACACTTCGCAAAATAATAATTGCAATAAACCTAATTACCCTATTAACCCGTTAACCGCAAACCCCCCACATCGCAATAAACCTAATTAACCTATTAACCCCTAAACCGCAAAACCCCCACATCGCAATAAACCTAATTAACCTATTAACCCCTCAACCGCAAAACCCCCACATCGCAATAAACCTAATTACCCCATGAACCCCTAAACCGCAAAACCCCCACATCGCAATAAACCTAATTAACCTATGAACCCCTTAAACAGCCAAAACCCACAATGCAAATAACTAATTAAATTACTAAGCCTAACCTAACACCCCCTAAATTAAACCCAATTGCCTAAATTAAAAATACAAAATTACAAACAAAAATGAAAAACCTAACATTACTTTAAAAATAAAAAAATTAAGTTTAAATTAAGCTAAAATTACAGAAAATAAAAAAGTCTAACATTACAGAAAATAATAAACAAATTATCAAAAATAAAAAAATTAAACCTAAACCCTATGAAAATAAAAAAGCCTCCCCAAAATAAAAACACCTCCTAATCTAAAGCTAAACTACCAATAGCCCTTAAAAAGGCTTTTTGTAGGGCATTGCTCTAAGTTAAACAGCTCTTTTGCAGTTACAAAACATTCTAAGTCCCCCCTAACAGTAAAACCCACCACCCACCAAAATAAATAAACATAACACTAAAAAACCTAAGCTATCCATTGCCCTGAAAAGGGCATTTGTATGGGCATTGCTCTTAAAAGGCATTCAGCTCTTTTGCTGCACTTAAAAGGGCATTTAGCTCTTTTAAGAAGTGCCCTTCCCTAATCTAAATAAAATAAACCCCTCCCCAAATATGTTAAAAATAAAGTCTACCCACAGGTTGGTACTCACGGTTGCTGAAGTCCGGCGGAGAAGGTCCTGTTCCAGGCGGTAAAGTCTTCTTCCAAGTGGCGACCTCTTCTTTCTTCTTACAGGAACAAGCCGGTGTGGAGCAGAGGGTGGAGTTGAAGACCGATGACCGCAGAGCTGAAGACCGATGACCGCAGAGCTGAAGACCGATGACCGCGGAGCTGAAGACCGGCGACCCTGGAACTGAAGACCGGCGACCATGGAGCTTGGAGGATCCTCTTCGTATGATCTCCGCCGTACACTGAATAGTGAATTCAAGGTACGTGATTAAAGATGGCGTCCCTTGAATTCCTATTGGCTGATTTGATTCTTCAAATTCAAATCAGCACATAGGATGAGAGCTACTGAAATCCTATTGGCTGTTCAAATCAGCCAATTGGATTTCAGTAGCTGTCATCCTATTGGCTGATTTTAATTTGAAGAATCAAATCAGCCAATAGGAATTCAAGGGACGTCATCTTTAATCGCGTACCTTGAATTTAAAATTCCGGTCTTGAGTTCCACGGTCACCGGTCTTCAGTTCTGCTGTCCTGGATGAAGAAAGAAGAGGTCCCCGCTTGGAAGAAGATGTTGGCCGCTTGGAAGAAGACTTCAGCGCCTAGAAGAGGACCTTCTCCGCCGGACTTCAGCAACCATGAGTACCAACCTGGGGGTTAGACTTAGGTTTTTTGTAAACATTTTTTGGGGGTTTGTATTTTTTAGATTAGGGTTATGGGCACTTTTTAATAGAGCTGAATGCCCTTTAAAGGACAATGTCCGTACAAATGCCCTTTTCAGTGCAATGGGTAGTTTAGGTTTTTTAGTGTTAGGTTTATTTATTTTGGGGGGTTTGGAGGGTGGTGGGTTTTACTGTTAGGGGGGACTTAGAATTTTTTGTAACTGCAAATGCCCTACAAAATGCCCTACAAAATGCCCTACAAAATGCCCTACAAAAAGTCCTTTTAAGGGCTATTGGTAGTTTAGCATTAGGGGGTGTTTTTATTTTCATAGGGATTAGGTTTAATTTGTTTAATTTTGGGGGTTAGACTTAGGGTTTTTTTCTAAATGTTTGGGGGGTTTGTTTTTTTTTAGATTAGGGTTATGGGCACTTCATAAAAGAGCTGAATGCCCTTTTAAGGGCAGCAAAAAAGCAGAATGCCCTTTTAAGGGCAATGCCCATAAAACGCTTTTTTCAGGGCAATGGGTAGTTTAGGTTTTTTAGTGTTAGGTTTATTTATTTTGGGGGGTTTGATGGGTTTTACTGTTAGGGGGGACTTAGAATTTTTTGTAACTGCAAAAGAGCTGCTTAACTTAGGGCAATGCCCTACAAAAAGCCCTTTTAAGGGCTATTGGTAGTCTAGCATTAGATTAGGGGATGTTTTTATATTGGTTTTTTTTTTAAATTTTCATAGGGATTAGGTTTCATTTTTTTATTTTTGGGGGTTACACTCAGGTTTTTTTTAAAATTTTGTTTTTTTTGTTTTTTTTAAATTAGGGTTATGGGCACTTCTTAAAAGAGATGAATGCCGTTTTAAGGGCAGCAAAAGAGCTGAATGCCCTTTTTATTTCTTCTACAAGATACGAAGAGTCCACGGATTTAATCCTTACTTGTGGGATATTAACCTCCTGCTAACAGGAAGTGGCAAAGAGCCCCACAGCAGAGCTGTATATATAGCTCCTCCCTTCCCTCCACCTCCAGTCATTCTCTTTGCCTGTGTTAGTAATAGGAAGAGGTAAAGTGAGGTGTTAGTTTTAGATTCTTCAATCAAGAAGTTTTTTTATTTTAAATGGTACCGGTGAGTACTATTTTCCTCAGGGAGATATGGAATGAAGAAGATTTCTGCCCTGAGGTTGATGATCTAAGCAGATGTAACTAAGATCCATTTTGGTTCCCACAGAGATTCTGAAGGTAGTGCAAGAGAAATCTTCAGTGTGGAGAACAGTGTCATGCTACAAGCAGCATTGAAGTATGTTCAGTCTTTTATTTCTGAGGAGACTTGTTATATCAGAACTGGCTGACATTTTCCCCTGCAAGGGAAGGGGTAAGCAGTAGACCTGTATCACTGAGGGTGTAACTGAAAATCCTGTGTGTTATACATATTGCTTTGACATATTTGTATTGGGGCTGGACACTGGGAGAGGCAGCTTGACATTATATATTTATTAATTAAAGTCAGTAGGGCTACAGTTTCTTGGTTAAAGATTTTAAATACAGGGAACCACATGGATTATTTTTCAAACCGCTTCCCATGCGGTTAAACAGACTGTTGAGACGACGTACATGATGGGCGGGGCCTATTTTGCACGCTCAGACGCGTAGTTTACTCTGACTAAGAAGGCAGCAGGCATTAGCTCCGGTGGGGTCTAAACTTGTGTTCTGTTCACCGGATCGTTGTCGAGTCATTTTGCAGTACCCTGGGGTGCAGGGGTCATTCTTTCACAATTGTCTGTAAACCAGATAAAAAGAGAGGCATTCTTACGTTGTGTAAAAGACCTCTCTACTATGGGAGTAATTCGTCCCGTTCCAAGATTAGAACAGGGACAGGGATTTTACTCAAATCTTTTCGTAGTTCCCAAAAAAGAGGGAACATTCAGACCTATTTTAGACCTCAAGAGTCTAAACAAGTTTCTCAGAGTTCCATCCTTCAAGATGGAGATTATCCAAACAATTTTACCAATGATCCAGGAGGGTCAATATATGTCTCAGGCCACGGGGCATAGCAGTGGCGCCTTATCTGGACGATATTTTGATTCAGGCGTCAAGTTATCCACTGACGAAATCTCATACAGACAGTGTTGTCCTTTCTGAGAACTCACGGATAGAAGGTGAACCTAGAAAAGATTTCACTAGTTCCACGGACAAGGGTTCCCTTCTTGGGAACTCTGATAGATTCTGTAGACATGAAAATATTTCTGACGGAAATCCTCGGCCATCAGTGGCTCCGTGTATGGAGGTAATTGGATTAATGGTAGCAGCAATGGACATCATTCCGTTTGCTCGTTTTCATCTCAGACCAGTGAAGCAGTGCATGCTCAGACAGTGGAATGGGGACTATGCAAATTTATCTCCTCTGATAAATCTGGATCAAGAGACCAGAGACTCTCTTCTTTGGTGGTTGTCGCCGGATCATCTGTCCCAGGGGAAGTGTTTCTGCAGACCCTTGTGGGTGATAGTGACAACGGACGCCAGCCTTCTGGGCTGGGGTGCAGTCTGGAATTCCCTGAAGGCTCAGGGTGTATGGACTCAGGTAGAGTCTCTACTTCCAATTAATATTCTGGAATTGAGAACAATATTCAATGAGCTTCAGGCATGGCCTCAGTTAGCTTCGGCCAAATTCATCAGATTCCAGTTGGACAAAATCACGACTGTGGCTTATATCAATCATCAGGGGGGAACGAGGAGTTCCTTAGTGATGACAGAAGTATCCAAGATAATTTGATGGCCGGAGGCCCACTCGTGTTATCTGTCATTAATCTACATCCCAGGAGTAGACAACTGGGAAGCGGATTTCTTAAGTCGACAGGCTTTTCACCCGGGGGAGTGGGAACTCCATCCGGAGGTATTTGCCTCTCTGATTCTCCGATGGGGCAGACCGAAATTGGATCTGATGGCATCCCAACAGAATGCCAAGCTTCCAAGATACGGATCCAGGTTGAGGGATCCTCAGGCCGAACTGATAGATGCCTTGGCAGTGCCTTGGTCGTTCAACCTAGCTTATGTGTTTCCACCATTTCCTCGCCTTCCCCGCGTGATTGCTCAGATCAAACAGGAGAGAGCTTCAGTAATTCTGATCGCGCCTGCGTGGCCACGCAGGTCTTGGTATGCGGATCTAGTGGACATGTCCTCTCTGCCACTGTGGACATTTCCATTGAGACAGGACCTTCTCCTTAAAGGACCTTTCCAACATCCAAATCTAAATTCTCTGCAGCTGACTGCTTGGAGATTGAACGCTTGATTTTATCTAAGCAGGGATTCTCCGATTCGGTCATCGATACTTTGATTCAGGCACGTAAGCCTGTCACTAGAAAGATCTATCATAAGATATGACGTAAATATCTTTTTTTGGTGTGAATCCAAGGGCTACTCATGGAGTAAAGTTAGGATTCCCAGGATTCTGTCCTTTCTCCAAGAAGGATTGGAGAAAGGGTTATCAGCGAGTTCCTTAAAGGGACAGATTTCTGCTTTGTCAATTTTGCTACACAAACGTTTGGCAGATGTTCCAGATGTTCAGTCTTTTTGTCAGGCTCTATCCAGAATTAAGCCTGTCTTTAGACCAATTGCTCCACCATGGAGTTTGAATTTAGTCCTTAGTGTTCCTTAAGGGGTTCCGTTTGAACCCATGCATTCCATAGATATTAAATTGTTATCTTGGAAAGTTTTGTTTTTGGTTGCTATTTCTTCTGCTCGTAGAGTTTCTGAGCTTTCAGCGTTACAATGTGACTCACCTTATCTTATCTTTCATTCTGATAAGGTGGTTTTACGTACCAAACCTGGATTCCTTCCTAAGGTTGTTTCAAATAAGAATATTAATCAGGAAATTGTTGTTCCTTCCTTGTGTCCTAATCCTTCTTCTAAGAAGGAGCGTCTGTTACATAACTTGGACGTGGTCTGTGCCTTAAAGTTTTATTTGCAGACGACTAAGGATTTCCGTCAATCATCTTCATTATTCATTGTTTTTTCTGGAAAGCATAGGGGTCAGAAAGCTACGGCTACCTCTTTTTCTTTTTGGCTGAAGAGTGTCATCCGCCTGGCATATGAGACTGCTGGACAGCAGCCTCCTGAAAGAATTACAGCTCATTCTACTAGGGCTGTGGCTTCCACAGGGGCTTTTAAAAACTATGCTTCTGTTGAACAGATTTGCAAGGCTGCGACTTGGTCGTCTCTTCATACTTTTTCCAAATTTTCCAAATTTGATACTTTTGCTTCTTCGGAGGCTGGTTTTGGGAGAAAGGTTCTTCAAGCAGTGGTGCCTTCCGTTTAGGTCTCTGTCTTGTCCCTCCCGTTTCATCCGTGTCCTGCAGCTTTGGTATTGTATCCCACAAGTAAGGATGAAATCTGTGGACTCGTCGTATCTTGTAGAAGAAAAGTAAATTTATGCTTACCTGATAAATTAATTTCTTCTACGATATGATGAGTCCACGGCCCTCCCTGTCATTTTTCAGACAGATTTAGATTATATTATATTTTTTATAAACTTCAGTCACCTCTGCACCTTTGGCTTTTCCTTTCTCTTCCTAACTTCGGTCAAAAGACTGGAGGTGGAGGGAAGGGAGGAGCTATATATACAGCTCTGCTGTGGTGCTCTTTGCCACTTCCTGTTAGCATGAGGTTAATATCCCACAAGGAAGGATGAAATCCGTGGACTCGTCGTATCGTAGAAGAAATTAATTTATCAGGTAAGCATATATTTACTTTTTTATTTGGTGGGATTTTTGATTTTTATAGGGGTATTAGTTTAGGTTTAAAATTTTTATTTTGGATACCTTTTTATTTTTTTCTGTAATTTTAATTGTTTTTTTTTTATATAACTTTAGCTTGGGGTGTTGTAGTTTTTAAACATAAACTGCCCTCTGGGCAGGCTTATCACCTAGTATAGTATAAAACAATATTGTACCACAATTGCTAGCGAGCCCCTAACAGCCAACAGGGAACCAGATCAACATCTTTGACAAATGCATTAACAACCCACGCACCATATCTACTAAATATTACACTTTGATGACAAATTAGAGTGGAAGAGATAGATTTACATGAGTGTGAGGTGGCTACTCACCCAGAGAACCCAATGAGACTAGGTGACAGTCAGTCAACACGAATGGAGGAGACTTAACCAAAACTATAGCATTCAATGTACAACCCAAACTTGATGATACAACAGAATAAACAAATGTTCAATAGAATAGTTCATAGTCAAGATGCACATTCAGACTAACTGGGGAGAGCGTATCTATCGATGAGTATAGCCCGAAGAGAGGAGACAGGATGTTTCAGCTTTAAAAAGTGTCTGGCCACCAGCTGATCAGATTTTCCATCCTTAAAGGCAGCTCTAATGGCGCGTTTGTGATTCGCTAGTCTCTCCCTGAAGGAGGTGCAGGTCTTCCCTACATAGAACTGGCCACACGGGCAAGAAAGAAAGTAAACCATGAAATTAGATGTACATGTTAGACGATGTCTAATCCAGTAGGTTTTAGTTTTACTGGGATGATGGAACTTCTCTCCCACCAACAAAGTATTACAGGTCACACAGCTGCCACACATGTAGCTGCCCTTCTGTGGATATATATATATATATATATATATATATATATATGTATATAGTATATATACAGTATATATATTTATATATACTGTGTAGTGCCAGAAGATAGAAAACACTAACAGGATTTACTTTTCAAAGTGACAACAACATTTATTAAAATTTCTGGGATCAGAATGTCCCCTTCATCATATATAAAATAGAGTTATTAGTTATTACAGTACAGTTATTAGTTATCAATAACATATTTTACTCCGAAGGGGGAATTGCTGATTTCAAAATGACATGTTTAAAAAGACCACAAAAAAATACTTCTAGAAATGCCTCTTCGAAGTCTATTTTTATACTTTTCCAAAAGTTTACTTTTTCTTTTATATGGTCATATTTAGGGTCTTTATAAGATGCTCATTCTCAGAATCATTGGTATTTTTCCAGTTAAGAGGTGGCATTGGCACAAGCAATCCTCCATTAGAAGCATTGCAGATGGCACATTTTACTTTCTTTGAATACCCCTTAAATATTGTCAAGCAGAAGCAGCAGGCATCAAGATGACACCCAAACCACTGGAATCCACAACTGACTTCAGAACTTCACAGCTGCAATGAGCAAACACAAAAACTAGACTGGAACAATCTAGAATTTTTGCTACAAGACCGATCCCAATTACAGTGGTATCTTTACAAAAAGTGAATTAAAATGTGATGTGTCAGATGGTTTTATTGTCATTTTTTAAATCAATGGGTCAGAATATTTAAAAATAATTTGTCTTTGTTCATATTACCAAAGCCTTGTCAGTGAGTTTTATAGCATATTAACAAGGCCTGTAAGCACCGTCAGCTGGGAAATTGCTTTACGTTTAGGTCACATCCATTCAGAGATTCAAATTCAAACTACTATCAAGTGTAATGACCAAGTAGATGAATGTGTAGTGTAATATCAATAGAAACAAGGCTTAGAACATTAACACCTCTAGCAAAAAGAGTAAATCCTAAACTGATAGCATTACTGCTAATTCTTCATATAGCCTTGCAGAAGCAAAATTCTGACCTTAATCCTTATCTTAACTGGGCAACCAGGGAAATTGCTACAATTAAAGGGACACTGAACCCAATTTTTTTCTTTTGTGATTCAGATAGAGCATGCAATTTTAAGCAACTTTCTAATTTACTCCTATTATCAATGTGTTTTCGTTCTCTTGCTATCTTTATTTGAAAAATAAGGCATCTAAGCTTTTTTCTTGGTTCAGAACTCTGGACAGCCGTTTTTGATTGGTGGATGAATTTATCCACCAATTAGCAAGGACAACCTAGGTTGTTCACCAAAAATGGGCCGGCATCTAAACTTACATTCTTAAGGAAATATATATTATTGAATATAGATAGGGGGCGCCATATAGAAAATTTCTTAGAGAAAAGATATGTTGCTAAATACTGAAAAAAAATATATTTGGAAAAAATCTGTGGAAAAAAAGTGTGTATCTATGTGACAGAATTTTTGTTATAAATAAACAGAAATGTTTCAAAGCTGAGGTGGTGTTTGTGTTATGTCTCAGACAGGTGAGTGATTCTGAGGTAGAATATAGTGGAATTGATAATGGTAATGGTAGTGCTTATAAAACTTGGTGATGTGATGCAATTTATAACATAAAAATAAAGGTAGATGGTCAAGTGAAAAAAACGGTGATTAATAATTATAAAATAATGCAAACCCAAAAGTGTCCATCAGTGATGCCAAAAATAAGATAAAAGTCTTATGAAAGTTCAATCAATCAAACAGGCAAAATCCGTGCGGCGAGGCTGCTTCTCTTGGTGCTGTCGGTGAGTCAGAAATCTAAATGGTGAAGAGAAAAAGAGAGCGCCTCATAGTGCAGATATCTCTAGACAGGTGGGAAGATTTAGTATAAACCAAAAGACAGGTACTCACAAGTGGAGTGGCACTTTTCGTTAAAAAAGTGCATACAGGCAGGCTGACATTCTCAGCAGTCAGCACGCTGACCAAAGCGATAAGGTGCTGGTCTCTCGGTGTCTTACGATCCCAGGACAAAATTCCCAAACTCTCCTTTGTTGGATGCCGTACTCGGTAAGGTGTTTGTTTGTTTATTCCAGTTGGAATCGGAACCTCTTAGCAGTAGTAAACAGTATGAACTGTTATAAGGCTGAAGTATGCGTCTCTTTGCACAAGAAATTAAAATGAAACTCAATCCAGGCTGAGTAACTGGAAAAAAGGGGTTTTATTTTTGGAGCTGATAACGCGTTTCCTCGGCCGTTAGCTCCTGGCCGTTTCATCAGATCAATTACATACATTGTTAACAGGTACATTTAAAAAGGTGTACATATCACCTGATTGGATAGAGCAGGACCAATAAGCATATTGGTAACATTGTTGCAAAGAGACGATTTTGTTAGACATTCTTCTAAGTGGCTGAATGGAATAATTTCTAAAAGATGTAACAACAATAACTAACTAGTAAGATAAAAACATATGTCTATATAAAATATCAAATAGGAAATATTGTTAAAAACATGTTAAAATTGTTTGGATAAATTTATGTCCAAAGATTTTTTCCGTCTTAATCGAAAGGCGAAAAAAAACGGAAAAAATGGAAAAGGCAAAAAAAGCGGAAAAAAATTTTGCAAATAACCCAGATTATTTTTGTTTGCCGAAAAAGATGTCTGCGCTTATTTAAATATATATATTTACTTAACGTATTTGCCGATATCTGTGAGTATATAAAAAAAAACTCAACAAGATAGGTTTATTCTAGTTCAATAGGTGCTGGTTTTTTATATTTGTTCCTTAATCCTAGAAGTAAAAAGGGACTTAGTGTTTTGTCTTTTGGGGAGTTTTTATATGAATGCTAAATATAGGCAAGGTTTAATAACGCCTAGAAAAAATGATTTTCTACATGTTTATATCTTAGTATGATCTATAGAGAACAGTTATTTGTAATGATGTGATAGAGGATGAAAGTAATTATGGCTACCGATGTATTTGTATATATGATATTAACATCTTTTATGTTCAGTATATGTAATGGACGCCGAAAATGCAAGTGAGACAGATGTGCTATTAATTGAAGGCAGCTAGATCTAAATTGGAGTTGAGGCCTGCTGGATACAAAGTTTTAAGTTTGTGTATCCAGAAAGTCTCACGTTGTCTGAGTGAGATCATTCTGTTATAGTCTGTGGAGGGGGGGATGAAGTCTATCGGATAAAATTTGAATATGGATGGGTTGCCCCCATGTTTGTGGAGGCAGTGTTCAGGTATACTGTGTTTGATAGTGGTCTTTTTACAGTTCTTGCAATTGCGCCAATGTTCCCCCCAGCGTGTCCTAGCTTTCCTGGAGGTGCGACCCACGTATTGTACCCCACAAATGCATTCTAGGACATATATGACATAACTGGAGTTGCAATTGAAAAATCTAGTTATTTCAAAACTTTCTCCTGTTGAGAATGATTTAAAAGTTTTTTTACCTGAAGTAATATATTTGCATGTTTGGCATCTCTTCATGCCACATTTATATATTCCCACCTGTTTTAGAAAAAGGTTTGCTTTTTTTGTTGTTTTCAGATTAGAAACTGTATGTTTTACTTTTTTACTGGGGGCCAATTTACTTCTTAATGTGGGCGCTCTGGTATATACAATTCGGGGTTGTTCTGATAATAATGGTTTTAGAATTGGGTCTCTACATACTATGTGCCAATGTTTGTTCAAAATATGTTGAATTTGTCGATAATTATTATTGTATTGGGTTATGAAAAGAGGATCTGACTGTAGGGTGTTAATGATATTGCTTTTCCCAGATTTCTTCTCTAGAAGGATGTTTCTATCTAATGATCTAGCTTTGTTTAAACAGTCATCTAGGAGTTTTTTTTGGGTATCCTTTGTCAATAAATCTCTCATATATGATGTTACTCTGTTGTTCGAAGGTTTCTAGGTGTGAGCAATTTCGTTTAATTCTTTCGAATTGGCTATAAGGGATATTTGCTAGCCATTTTTTATGATGGTTGCTAGTGAAATTGAGATAGCTATTGCTATCCACACTTTTGAAAAAAGTTTTTGAACAAAAAATACCCTCATTATCCCAACTTAAAGATAGATCTAGGAAATCTATTGTTTTTTCATGTATAACTGATGTAAAATTGAGACCCATTTGATTCTCATTGAGCGATGCAACAAAAGCTGTAGCTGATGTTTGATCCCCTCTCCATAGAAAGATAAGATCATCTATATAACGGCCATAGAACACCAGACTCGCCCCCATTGAGGAATTATAGATGTAGTTCTCCTCGAACATGCCCATAAACAAATTGGCAAAACTGGGGGCGAATCTGGTGCCCATGGCCGTTCCCTTGATCTGTAGGAAAAAGGAGTCTTGATACATAAAATAGTTGTGATGAAGAATGTATTCAATACATTCTAAAGTGAATTCTTTCTGTGTATTAGGCATATACTGATCTCTCTCGAGAAAGAGTGAAATGGCTTTTAGACCTAAATGGTGTTCGATGTTGGAATATAGTGCTCCGACATCACAGGAGATCCAAAGAAGGTCTCCTGTGTTAGTATGATGTTTCAATTTATTCATAAGATCTGTGCTGTCTTTAATGTAGGACGGTAAACCAATAACATATTTTTGTAACAAAAGATCAATATAATAGGATAAATTATAAGTCAGATTATCAATACCTGCAATGATGGGGCGCCCTGGGGGATTTTCTAAATTTTTGTGTATTTTCGGGAGGTGATAGTAGTGTGCTATACTTGGATTCGTTACTTTAAGAAAAAGTTTTTCGTCTTTATTGAGGATTTTCTGGTCTATTCCTTTCTGTATTAGTCTCTGGTAGCTTTTGAGAAATTGCTCAGTGGGATCTTGTTTAAGAATTCTATAATAATTGGCATCTTCTAGAATTCTATCAGCTTCTTTTAGATAATCAGAAATATTTTGAATAATGATGCCTCCTCCCTTGTCAGCATCACGTATAATGATGTTGGGATTGTTAGATAGGGAGTGGATAGCTTGTTTCTCTTGTAAATTGATATAAATTTTCTTTTTTGCATTTTTTCGTGTCAACTTCTCAAAATCTTCCAGAACCATACTTTGATAAATCTCTATGTATTGATTAGATCCTAACACAGGTGAAAAGGATGATTTTGTTTTAACACTTGTGTGTATAAAGCCTTCATATAAATGTGTAGCTAGATTGTCTATTGAACTGGTAATGGTGGGTGTATTGTTCTTGCATTCCATGTTGTCTGTAAGTATACACAGTGTATCTGTGTTTTGCAGGTTTTGTTTTTTTAAAGTTTTTGATGTGAAATATTTTTGTAATGCAAGTTTTCTTGTAAATCGGTTGAGATCAACAAAAAGGTTAAACAGTTTATGTGGATTTGGTGGGCAGAAAGATAATCCTTTTTGTAAAACTCTTTTTTCATTGGTTGTGAGTGTATGGGAAGATAGATTAAAGATCCCTTTCTCTAGTTTTTGTAATTTCTTTTTCTTGGAGGTAAGGCCTCTGCCTCTTGAGCCTCGTGATCTATATATAGGGGTCTTTTTCTTGAATTTTGATCTTCTAGGGGAATTCGGCAATGTTGTGGGGCATTCTCTAAAAAAGAAGTTGAAGATGTAGAGTTTGGCCTAATGTTTCTTTCATGAAAAACGTCTTCTTCCGTAACTGAGGTTAAAGGTGCAAAACGGTTTGGATGTTGAAAAGAAGATGTTTTTGGATGAAAATCATTTTCTTTTTGTTGTTGTTGATTCCTATGTGTTTCTCTAGGGGTTTGTGGTCTGTAATCATGACTGGTGGAGGGGTTATGATCTCTGTGTCTATAATTTGGGTAGTCTTCATAATAAGGATTGTATTGATAAGAATTATGATGTCTATTGTTATAATGATCATAAGAGGAATGTGAGAATCTGTTATATGGTGTGTCATCATTGGTTCGGTTTCTCCTAGGATATGTATTGTAATTGTCGTATAATTGATTTCTCCTGGGGTATGTATTGTAATCTGGATTATGATGTCTATTATGAAATCTATTATTGGGAGGAGAAGGATTATTTTTTGTGTAATATTCAGAATGATAATGTCGAGGTGGTTGTTGTTCTTTATTATAATAGTGGTGTGTAGGTTTGTGACGGACAGTAGTCCATGTTTCTTTTCGTTCAATATTTTTGTTTTGTGATGTAAAGTTTTTACTATTTGTATGATTTTTAGGAGTATCAGAAATTGTAGTCTGATTATTAGAATTATGGTCTGAAATGGCAGTTTGTGTGGTATTCTTTTCTTGGCGATTATAATTATATACTTGCTCTTTGATGTAGTCATTATTATCCCTCTCTAATTTTTTCTTTTTGGACCAAACCAGTTCTTCCTGGTATTTGTCTGTACGTTCATACATCTTTTTCAACAAACGATCATAGTCAGGGTTTTCAAGGTGTTTAGAAAGTTCTTTTTGTATTTCTTCTATTTTGTCTCCACATTGGTTAGATAGATCACGTCTATGTTCTATTAATAATTTGATAATCTCAAACGAGCAATCGTTGAGAATGTTATACCATTTTGTCATAAGTTCTGTATTCTCCTTAAAGGAGCAATGTTTAAGGATACGTAAACCTCTCGGTATCTGTTTGAGGTCGAGATATTTCTCTAGTGTGGTTAGATCCCACCAATGTCGGTGTTCTTTTAGTATTTCTTCTTCTAGAATGTGAAAGAGATCTTTCATAGGTTTGTTTAGATCTGAGTCACATTCCATAGAAATGGGGGCAGATTTGTCAGATAAACTGAAAATTGATCTTTTTTTCTTCCTTTCCTCTCTAGACATCATATTGAGAGATCAAGGGAGAAAAAAGAAGAAGTAAATGATAATAATAATAATATCTAATAGTTATATAAAATAGTTATATAAAAAAAACGTGTTTTTTTATATATTGTTATCCTATTGGATGTAAAAAGCAACAATGTAGGCGTGGGTGAAAAAAAGGGTGGGGCTTTGGTGTCTAAATAAAATAGTACTAAAATGTTTAAGGCTGCACTCCTATGTGTCTACCGAGACCAAAAATCTAAAGGAAATATATATTATTGAATATAGATAGGGGGCGCCATATAGAAAATTTCTTAGAGAAAAGATATGTTGCTAAATACTGAAAAAAAATATATTTGGAAAAAATCTGTGGAAAAAAAGTGTGTATCTATGTGACAGAATTTTTGTTATAAATAAACAGAAATGTTTCAAAGCTGAGGTGGTGTTTGTGTTATGTCTCAGACAGGTGAGTGATTCTGAGGTAGAATATAGTGGAATTGATAATGGTAATGGTAGTGCTTATAAAACTTGGTGATGTGATGCAATTTATAACATAAAAATAAAGGTAGATGGTCAAGTGAAAAAAACGGTGATTAATAATTATAAAATAATGCAAACCCAAAAGTGTCCATCAGTGATGCCAAAAATAAGATAAAAGTCTTATGAAAGTTCAATCAATCAAACAGGCAAAATCCGTGCGGCGAGGCTGCTTCTCTTGGTGCTGTCGGTGAGTCAGAAATCTAAATGGTGAAGAGAAAAAGAGAGCGCCTCATAGTGCAGATATCTCTAGACAGGTGGGAAGATTTAGTATAAACCAAAAGACAGGTACTCACAAGTGGAGTGGCACTTTTCGTTAAAAAAGTGCATACAGGCAGGCTGACATTCTCAGCAGTCAGCACGCTGACCAAAGCGATAAGGTGCTGGTCTCTCGGTGTCTTACGATCCCAGGACAAAATTCCCAAACTCTCCTTTGTTGGATGCCGTACTCGGTAAGGTGTTTGTTTGTTTATTCCAGTTGGAATCGGAACCTCTTAGCAGTAGTAAACAGTATGAACTGTTATAAGGCTGAAGTATGCGTCTCTTTGCACAAGAAATTAAAATGAAACTCAATCCAGGCTGAGTAACTGGAAAAAAGGGGTTTTATTTTTGGAGCTGATAACGCGTTTCTCTGCCGTTAGCTCCTGGCCGTTTCATCAGATCAATTACATACATTGTTAACAGGTACATTTAAAAAGGTGTACATATCACCTGATTGGATAGAGCAGGACCAATAAGCATATTGGTAACATTGTTGCAAAGAGACGATTTTGTTAGACATTCTTCTAAGTGGCTGAATGGAATAATTTCTAAAAGATGTAACAACAATAACTAACTAGTAAGATAAAAACATATGTCTATATAAAATATCAAATAGGAAATATTGTTAAAAACATGTTAAAATTGTTTGGATAAATTTATGTCCAAAGATTTTTTCCGTCTTAATCGAAAGGCGAAAAAAAAACGGAAAAAATGGAAAAGGCAAAAAAAGCGGAAAAATTTTTTGCAAATAACCCAGATTATTTTTGTTTGCCGAAAAAGATGTCTGCGCTTATTTAAATATATATATTTACTTAACGTATTTGCCGATATCTGTGAGTATATAAAAAAAAAACTCAACAAGATAGGTTTATTCTAGTTCAATAGGTGCTGGTTTTTTATATTTGTTCCTTAATCCTAGAAGTAAAAAGGGACTTAGTGTTTTGTCTTTTGGGGAGTTTTTATATGAATGCTAAATATAGGCAAGGTTTAATAACGCCTAGAAAAAATGATTTTCTACATGTTTATATCTTAGTATGATCTATAGAGAACAGTTATTTGTAATGATGTGATAGAGGATGAAAGTAATTATGGCTACCGATGTATTTGTATATATGATATTAACATCTTTTATGTTCTTACATCTTAAAGTTTTTGATGTGAAATATTTTTGTAATGCAAGTTTTCTTGTAAATCGGTTGAGATCAACAAAAAGGTTAAACAGTTTATGTGGATTTGGTGGGCAGAAAGATAATCCTTTTTGTAAAACTCTTTTTTCATTGGTTGTGAGTGTATGGGAAGATAGATTAAAGATCCCTTTCTCTAGTTTTTGTAATTTCTTTTTCTTGGAGGTAAGGCCTCTGCCTCTTGAGCCTCGTGATCTATATATAGGGGTCTTTTTCTTGAATTTTGATCTTCTAGGGGAATTCGGCAATGTTGTGGGGCATTCTCTAAAAAAGAAGTTGAAGATGTAGAGTTTGGCCTAATGTTTCTTTCATGAAAACATTGGCGCAATTGCAAGAACTGTAAAAAGACCACTATCAAACACAGTATACCTGAACACTGCCTCCACAAACATGGGGGCAACCCATCCATATTCAAATTTTATCCGATAGACTTCATCCCCCCCTCCACAGACTATAACAGAATGATCTCACTCAGACAACGTGAGACTTTCTGGATACACAAACTTAAAACTTTGTATCCAGCAGGCCTCAACTCCAATTTAGATCTAGCTGCCTTCAATTAATAGCACATCTGTCTCACTTGCATTTTCGGCGTCCATTACATATACTGAACATAAAAGATGTTAATATCATATATACAAATACATCGGTAGCCATAATTACTTTCATCCTCTATCACATCATTACAAATAACTGTTCTCTATAGATCATACTAAGATATAAACATGTAGAAAATCATTTTTTCTAGGCGTTATTAAACCTTGCCTATATTTAGCATTCATATAAAAACTCCCCAAAAGACAAAACACTAAGTCCCTTTTTACTTCTAGGATTAAGGAACAAATATAAAAAACCAGCACCTATTGAACTAGAATAAACCTATCTTGTTGAGTTTTTTTTATATACTCACAGATATCGGAAAATACGTTAAGTAAATATATATATTTAAATAAGCGCAGACATCTTTTTCGGCAAACAAAAATAATCTGGGTTATTTGCAAAATTTTTTTCCGCTTTTTTTGCCTTTTCCATTTTTTCCGGTTTTTTTCGCCTTTCGATTAAGACGGAAAAAATCTTTGGACATAAATTTATCCAAACAATTTTAACATGTTTTTAACAATATTTCCTATTTGATATTTTATATAGACATATGTTTTTATCTTACTAGTTAGTTATTGTTGTTACATCTTTTAGAAATTATTCCATTCAGCCACTTAGAAGAATGTCTAACAAAATCGTCTCTTTGCAACAATGTTACCAATATGCTTATTGGTCCTGCTCTATCCAATCAGGTGATATGTACACCTTTTTAAATGTACCTGTTAACAATGTATGTAATTGATCTGATGAAACGGCCAGGAGCTAACGGCCGAGAAACGCGTTATCAGCTCCAAAAATAAAACCCCTTTTTTCCAGTTACTCAGCCTGGATTGAGTTTCATTTTAATTTCTTGTGCAAAGAGACGCATACTTCAGCCTTATAACAGTTCATACTGTTTACTACTGCTAAGAGGTTCCGATTCCAACTGGAATAAACAAACAAACACCTTACCGAGTACGGCATCCAACAAAGGAGAGTTTGGGAATTTTGTCCTGGGATCGTAAGACACCGAGAGACCAGCACCTTATCGCTTTGGTCAGCGTGCTGACTGCTGAGAATGTCAGCCTGCCTGTATGCACTTTTTTAACGAAAAGTGCCACTCCACTTGTGAGTACCTGTCTTTTGGTTTATACTAAATCTTCCCACCTGTCTAGAGATATCTGCACTATGAGGCGCTCTCTTTTTCTCTTCACCAAAACTTACATTCTTGCATTTCAAATAAAGATACCAAGAGAATAAAAAAAAATTGATAATAGGAGTAAATTAGAAAGTTGCTTAAAATGTCATGCCCCTTTAAACTTTGTAGAATTTTAGCGGAAATCTTGTAACAATATTATACAAATAGGGGTCAAGACATGTGCATGCTCCTAAGCCTATCCAGATATACTATCATGGAATGAAGCTAGGCGTCAACAAAGAATACCAATAAAATGAGGTGAATTTGATGATAGAAGTAAATTGAAAAGTATTGTTGTTTTTTTTTTATTGTAGCCTCTGTCTAAATCATAAAAGTTTAATTTTGAATTCCATGTCCCAACAATATAAATTTGAATAATGGGTAAAGTTTCGTTCATAAAAAGAAATTGGTTAATCTCACCTATGCCTAGACCATCAGTGAAGTTATGAATTCCATCTCCAAGAAGAACCATCCACACAACTTCTGCAATCCCTTCACCTTTGGCACTGTGTGAGTGACCATGATGAGAGTGGGCATGGGATTTTCTTTTTTCTTCTGCCTGACCCTCACCACTCGCTTGCAGGTCATCAACTGCCTTGGAGACTTCACAGAACTTAGGATCTGCAGAAAAATCAAGATCTTAAAACATTAAAACAGTCCTATTAACAAAATCAATGTGTTTCTGACTAAATTTGCAGTTTACTTAGTGACACACATAAAAATAGAAAGCCCTGCAATATGTAGATGCATTACATACATTGACTCTTGTAAATAATAATTCTAATTATGGCAAAGTAGAGGGAAATCCTACCAGAAAAGCTATATTTCAGTGCTATGCATGTTCAGACTGTAATCTGTCAACCAAGAAGATACCAGAAGAGGTAAGTCATACTTAAGCACTATATAGGGAGTTGAAAACAATATGATAACATTAAACTCACCAACTGGATGCCCAAGGTCCCATAACACAGTTGTGCAGTCATCATCCTGAACTGGCTTTTTTATCTGAGGTTTTCTCTGCAGATTGGAGACACTTATTGAGTTAGTTGAAAAGCAATGGTTGAATGCACTTTCCTTGTATCAGGAACAAACCTTTTTTCTCCATCTCTGGTTTAGTAGCCCCATAAGTTGTTCAATAATGAAAAGAAGGTATATTCCACCAAGCACACACAGCCCTTTTAGTAGAGGCTCGATAGAATGTGATCCCTTATCATGGCTGGAAACAGTATGTGCTTCCTGTGCCTGCAACATAGTGGTATAGAGCTAATTATATTGTGTGCACAAACCAGTCATTTAGCAGCAATGAAATGTGTGATTTATTTTGAAATGATAATGCAACCATTGCTACTGAATTTTGCAGCGCTATACAAATAAACAATAATAATAATAATATATTTAATGAAAAACATGCATGTTTACAGATTGGGGAGCTATTTCTTTAACCAAGATAAAAATAATAAAACAAAAGTAACTATTGGCTGTAGCTATCTACCTTAAGACAATAAATATTATATATATTTTATTAATTATTATAACATAATCAAAGTTAAAGTGATAGTAAATCCTAGCGTTTGTGAAACGCTAGGATTTACCAGTGCAACAAATAAAGGGGACTTTCAGTCATGAAGTATAAAATACTTCACGCTGCAAGTTCCTTTGATTGTCTGCAGTGTTCGTCGCACTGAGCACCTCAGGCAGCCCAAGGCAGAACACTATTTTGCAGGGAAGGGATCTTAGCCAATAGCGTGCTAGCTATCTGGCATATTGCCAGCTGGCTCGTACAGCCAATGGCATAGAGGTGGAAATGACACCTCACTGAAAAATATTGTTCTGCTGCGGGCGGCCTGAGGCGCTCAGCGATTCAGACAAAAAAAAAAGGAATTTTCAGCATGAAGTAATTTTTTTTACTTTATGACTGAAAGTCCACTTTATTTGTTCCACTGGTAAATCCTAGCATTTCACAAATGCTAGGATTTACTATTACTTTAACCATTTTATTTTAATACACAGCTACCCTGTTTTTGCTACTAAGTTGTTGTCTTTACCGTTTTATTTTACCGTTTTATTTTTTAAGACAAACCAATCTTGTTGATAGTGGCCTAGACTACAAGTGGAGCGTTATAGATAGCACAGGGTGCAATATGGTCCATGGTAAAACAGAATTACCAGAGAATGTTTAGCACAGTCAACATCCCTTTAGTGCGCTCTATACTTTCAATAGTTATCATGGCCGTGCTAAAGTTATGTGCTGCTTTCGAGTGGAACACATAACAGTGCTAAAAAAGTGTTAGGGGCCTAGGGCTACAATAAAAGTATCAAAACACATGTAAAGCATATTAAAATAAAGTATTAAACTCATATATTTATACATATTGAATGCAAAATAAAAGTTTATTATTTAAATAAATGTATAAAAATTGTTTTAAAGGGATATGTTATATGTCAAGGTGTTTGAAATGTGTATATATTTGTATGTGTGTACAGTAAATGTGTATATACAGTATGTCTACATATGTGTGCACAAATACATGTATACATATATACATACACACATACAAATATATACATATATACCTGTATATATATATATATATATATATATATACACACACACAACTTTGACCCATTCCCTGTCAAACCCCTTGAAATATACCATATCCCTTTTTAAAGAGATGCTTCAAACAGCAGTTCTTTACTTAGAATACAATGTTATTTTTATTGTTAAATATAAATATATACATACAAATATTATATAACGTTATATATATACCTTTGGGTTAGTAAGCAAGCAGAAGCCAGAGAAGGGTTTTGTTACCCGTCCCTTAGAAGTCTATGGGGAAAGGGAGATAGTACTGCTGTGCTATCCGACCTCGACTCAAACACAAACATTTTACTTTTAACTTGTAATATGAGCCAAAGAATAGGAGCACTGTTGAGTTAACTTGAGGGTTTGGCACTCAATTGCACTAATGTGCTCCACTTGTAATCTAGGTCAGTATAAATGAACTGCCCACTGTCTTTTTCTTTGCTGCTTCTTCAAATGATTTTTATTCCCTCTTTAAACGCTCACTTTTTACACAAACTTTACCTTTATTTGTACTTAATTTATGTAATTTCTATATTTTTCCTTAGTTTTATTGTTTTATTTTGAGTATATTTTCCTTTAAAGTATGTATTTTGTGTTCTTACTTTAAGTGCTCAAATTGATTACATTATTTTTATTATTGTGATAATTTAGTTTTGGTCTATCATTCAACCATTTTGATAGCTATCTTGAAAGACACTTTTGTCACCAGAACATTTTATTTTTGACAAATTCCACTCTCACCTATGAATTTAACCCTGACAAAGTTGACTAAGGACACATACAGTAAATTTCCTTCCTGAACATTTCAAGTAAAGCTTTGATTTTTTTTAAAAAATAAAGAAAAAGTAGAAATACAGAGTTAAACAGTATTATTCATTAAAGAGTTTTGAATATAATTATCTGTTATAAGTTTGGAACACTGGTGACACTTAAACAACTTCTGATGCATGATTCTCCTGTGACACAAGGAACAAGTGTTTTACACCAGAAGCCTATTTCAGGAAAAAGCTATAAACATACATGTGGTAGAAGGTGCAGTAAGGCGTCGCCACACAATGTCCCAACAGCTAAGGCCACCAGGAACCTGAGAAGAAAGCGAAACAGGGGGCGCTGGAGTAGAGGGACAAGGGCTATGGCAAGGAGGGAGGGGGCGCTGACCAGTGTGATAGCAAGTGCTCCCCAGCCAAGGACTGCAAGACAAAAAGTAAACATTCTTAAATACAATACGTTATCTCTAAGAACACATTATATTGCTAAGGCACTGTGGCTGAGTTCTGTAGCAACCCAAGGGTTGCAGGTTCAATCCCCGGCGTGGTCCACTCAGTCCTTCATCCTTCCAAGGATGATAAAATGAGCAGCGCCTTGAGACCCTTACGGGTGATTAGCCGCGCTTTACCAGTACCCAATACATACAAACTTGCATGATTAATTTAGAGCATGTCATTTTAAGACACTTTTAAAATCACTTCTATTTTCAAATGTGCTTCGTTCTCTTGTAATCCCTTGTTTAAAAAGAATTCACACATATCCTACACTAGTGAAAGCTGGCTGCTGATTGGTGCCTGCATACATTTGTCTCTTGTGATTGGCTAACTGGATGTGTTCAGCAAGCTGCCAGTAGTGTACTGATGTTCCTTCAGCAAAGGATATCAAGAATGAAGCAAATTTGATAATAGAAGTAAATTGGAAAGTTGTTTAAAATTGTATGTTCTATTTTTTTTTTTAGCAGAGACTCACTTTGAAGCTGGGAAGTGGTGTCTGAACAATGCAATAGTATCAGCACTGCACATTTCGGCTATTACAGAGCATTGTAGAACAGGAGTGGGATAAGACTAACACACTGTGTCTCAGACAAGAAGTTAATTTACGTTGTATAATTAGTCTGACATATCATCCTAGAACTGTTAATTCCTCATATTCTATTAGACTTTTTGTCTGATAATGTAGTGATAAGGCTTTATGCTGGTTGCACCTTCCTTGAGTGACCCCTGAGTCCAGCTTGTTTATACAAATGCAATATCAGTCATTCCTCTACCATTTTATTATAGTTATATTAGGGGGCTATAGCAAGGAACCCTCTGCATAATAGTGATTTTCCTCCCCATTCATATTCTAATCTTTGTCTTCATGCTACTTGCATTTAAGGGTATTTATATATATTCCCCTTTTACTATTAAAGAATTACTTTGATAAGTTCATTTTAAGCTGCACACCTATATCTCCCTCTCATTTTTATGGAGTCTTGACAGTGTAGTGTCCCCCATTTCCTCCATTTGATTTTCAGACATGCTAGAGGATTTAAGAATTACTTTTGTTTTTTATTGGGAAAATCTTGTCTTTATAACTTGAGGTATGCTGGGAATCATTCTCTCCCTAGATTTATTGCTATTTAAGTATTAGACAGACACTTGTTTTTATGTATAAATATTTTAAGTATAGGGTCATATAGTTCACCTATTTTTTCTATAGTCATTTAAGTTAAAAAAATTACCTACTTTTTTAATATTGGTTTTTATTGAGTTTAAGAATATATTATTACAGAAAAAAAGAAAAAAGGAAAAAAACAAAGGAATTAGTCTTGATATGGTACATCATTTGATACATATATCTAATAACATAATTATACATTGTGTATATTCATTAATATTTAAAGGCATCCACCTTAAAATTGTTTTAACTTAGATCATGACATACCAAACACTTTTCAGCAACAAATCTGTATCCGGCAAATTCAAAGAAGGAATAAGAAGATAAAAGAGGAGGGGACATAAAAAAAAAAAAAGGAAAAGGAAAATAAGAAAAAAAAAATATTTCCATGGGGCAAATGTCTTCTCAAGATAGCGTGAAACACCATTCACCACGTCATTTGCATTCAATCATATATTTGGGTTAGTTCAAATCTCTGCACTAAACAACTCTGCTCTTCTATGTCTAATGTTAGTATCTTCCATTTCCATTTTTCAAAGAAGGCTCCTACATTGTACTAAATTTAACCATATATCATATTGTTTAATCATAAATTGTCTATATAAAGCTTGTTTAAAATTCCTAAAAGAGGGGGCTCTATTAGATTTCCATTTACTAAATATCAGATTCCTGGCAACTATTGCAAGATATTTCTTATCTGAGGTAAGAAAGATTATATATATTGAAATGAGAACAAATTCCATATTATAAATTCTATTGATCCAATAATTGATCCTTCTCCAAAATTTTAGTTTTTTGGGACATTCCCATATACTGTACAATGTAATAATTTTGCTCCTGTTAATCTACATTTCAAACATATTGATGAGTCAGGATTATTTTCCCACTTAAGAATCTTATCTGGTGTAATGTACGCCATTAATATTATCTAAATATGTTGTTCTCTGGTGAAGGCTGCTAAGGAAGCCTCTTCAACCATCCATATTATAAATTTTATTTTTCCCCATTTTGCAGTAATATTGTTTATATGATCTTCATATTTTGTATTGGTTATTATTTTATATAATGTGGAGAGAGAGTATTTTCCTATACTAAAGGAGACCAGTCCTACACTTTCCCGTGCAATTGAATAAGTTCTAGACAGTAATGGATTTTTTGCAAATACTATGCCATGCAATGATTGGGTATAATAAAATTCTATCCTTTTAATACATATTGGGAGTTTATTTATTTTTATATGTACAATGTTTTTAAACGAAAATGGTTTGCTAATTTTTATTCTATTTCAGGCAGGGTAAAATGTCCTATCTCCAAAATCCAGTCTATAATAATTTTCCCTAGAGCTGCTAGGTTATAATTTGTTATATCTGGAAGTGCCATGCCAGCATGTTGTTAACTGAAGGTTCATTTTTATATGCAATTTTAGATTTCCCTTTTCCCCATAAAAAATGCCTTATATTCATTTTAATTTTACTTACCTCTTTTTTCTTTTGTAATAAAGGAACATTTTGAAAAGTGTATAATAATTTTAAAAGTGCCACCATCTTCAGCAGGCTAATATTTCCTGCTATTGAAAGTGGCAGGGTAGCCCATCTACTAATACAGTTGCAGAATGTTTCCACACTTTTAAATACATTTAAATGATACCACTCCCCAGGGTTTATAGAAATGTTGATCCCTACATTTGTCATATAATTGCCCATATCTAAGACTGAATCCTTATTCTTATGTAACCATAAAATCTCAGACTTATTTTGTTTTTACTTCATATCCTGAAAATGAGCTAAATAGTTTTATAATATCAAATATTTTACTAAAATTTACCTTTGAATCCCTGGTGAAGAGCAGCAAATCGTCTGCATAAAGTGCTAGCTTGATTTTTTTTCCCTTCTATTTCACTACCTGATATTTTCTTGCGTAATAGAATAACTAATAGCTCTTAAGCAATATTATAGATCAAGTGGGACAATGGGCAACCCTGCCTAGTGTCTCTAAGTAATTTAAAAGGTGAAGTTCTCATGTTATTAATTATTAGAGAAGCATTGGATAGGATAGAATAGCTATTTCCCTTTAAACCACATTTACTAAAGGCTGTTAAAAGGTGGTTTTATGTTTGGGGGCATCCAGTGATATAATTGCTAAGTCAAAGTTTGGACTTATCTTTTCATATGTTTTATTATACCAAACATGAGAGATCGCAAGCATCACTTTTTCTAAGTTTATATTAGAAGACCTGCATTTCCAGTTTGGTCTTCAGCTATGATAGGATTTAAAATTGATTGTATTCTCTTAGGCCTAGATTTAGAGTTTGGCGGTAGCCGTGAAAACCAGCGTTAGAGGCTCCTAACGCTGGTTTTAGGCTACCGCCGGTATTTGGAGTCAGTCAGGAAAGGGTCTAACGCTCACTTTTCAGCTGCGACTTTTCCATACCGCAGATCCCCTTACGTCAATTGCGTATCCTATCTTTTCAATGGGATCTTTCTAACTCCGGTATTTAGAGTCGTGTCTGAAGTGAGCGTTAGAAATCTAACGACAAAACTCCAGCCGCAGAAAAAAGTCAGTAGTTAAGAGCTTTCTGGGCTAACACCGGTTTATAAAGCTCTTAACTACTGTGCTCTAAAGTACACTAACACCCATAAACTACCTATACACCCCTAAACCGAGGTCCCCCCACATCGCCGCCACTCGATTACATTTTTTTAACCCCTAATCTGCCGACCGCCACCTACGTTATCCTTATGTATCCCTAATCTGCTGCCCCTAACACCGCCGACCCCTGTATTATATTTATTAACCCCTAACCTGCCCCCCACAACGTCACCACCAGCTACCTACAATAATTAACCCCTAATCTGCCGACCGCAAAGCGCCGCTACTTACATTATCCTTATGTACCCCTAATCTGCTGCCCCTAACACCGCCGACCCCTATATTATATTTATTAACCTCTAATCTGCCCCCCACAATGTCGCCTCCACCTGCCTACACTTATTAACCTCTAATCCACCGCTATTATAATAAAGTTATTAACCCCTAATCCACCTCACTAACCCTATAATAAATAGTATTAACCCCTAATCTGCCCTCCCTAACATCGCCGACACCTTACTTCAAACATTAACCCCTAATTTGCTGACTGGAGCTCACAGCTATTCTAATAAATGTATTAACCCCTAAAGCTAAGTCTAACCCTAACACTAACACCCCCCTAAGTTAAATATAATTTAAATCTAACGAAATAAATTAACTCTTATTAAATAAATTATTCCTATTTAAAGCTAAATACTTACCTGTAAAATAAATCCTAATATAGCTACAATATAAATTATATTTATATTATAGCTATTTTAGGATTTATATTTATTTTACAGGTAACTTTGTATTAATTTTAACCAGGTACAATAGCTAAAATAGTTAAAATAATTACAAAATTTAAAATAAAAAAGAACTAAGTTACAAAAAATAAAAAAATATTTACAAACATCAGAAAAATATTACAATAATTTTAACCCCTTAGTGACCAGAGCACTTTTCCATTTTCTGTCCGTTTGGGACCAAGGCTATTTTTACATTTTTGCGGTGTTTGTGTTTAGCTGTAATTTTCCTCTTACTCATTTACTGTACCCACACATATTATATACCGTTTTTCTCGCCACTAAATGGACTTTCTAAAGATACCATTATTTTCATCATATCTTATAATTTACTATAAAAAAAAATATAAAATATGAGGAAAAATTGAAAAAAACACACTTTTTCTAACTTTGACCCCCAAAATCTGTTACATATCTACAACCACCAAAAAACACCCATGCTAAATAGTTTCTAAATTTTGTCCTGAGTTTAGAAATACCCAATTTTTACATGTTCTTTGCTTTTTGTGCAAGTTATAGGGCCATAAATACAAGTAGCACTTTGCTATTTCCAAACCACTTTTTTCCAAAATTAGCGCTAGTTACATTAGAACACTAATATCTTTCAGGAATCCCTGAATATCCCTTGACATGTATATATTTTTTTTTAGTAGACATCCCAAAGTATTGATCTAGGACAATTTTGGTATATTTCATACCACCATTTCACCGCCAAATGCGATCAAATACAAAAAATCGTTCACTTTTTCACAAATTTTTTCACAAACTTTTGGTTTCTCACTGAAATTATTTACAAACAACTTGTGCAATTATGGCATAAATGGTTGTAAATTCTTCTCTGGGATCCCCTTTGTTCAGAAATAGCAGACATATATGGCTTTGGCGTTGCTTTTTGGTAATTAGAAGGCCGCTAAATGCCACTGCGCACCACAAGTGTATTATGCCCAGCAGTTAAGGGGTTAATTAGGGAGCTTTTAGGGAGCTTGTAGGGTTAATTTTAGCTTTAGTGTAGTATAGTAGACAACCCCAAGTATTGATCTAGGCACATTTTGGTATATTTCATGCCACCATTTCACCGCCAAATGCGATCAAATTGAAAAAAAAGTTAAATTTTTCACAATTTTAGGTTTCTCACTGAAATAATTTACAAACAGCTTGTGCAATTATGGCACAAATGGTTGTAAATACTTGTCTGGGATCCCCTTTGTTCAGAAATAGCAGACATATATGACTTTGGCGTTGCTTTCTGGTAATTAGAAGGCCGCTAAATCCTGCTGCGCCTCACACGTGTATTCTGGCTAGCAGTGAAGGGGTTAATTAGGGAGTTTGTAGGGAGCTTGCAGGATTAATTTTAGCTTTAGTGTAGAGATCAGCCTCCCACCTGACACATCCCACCCCCTGATCCCTCCCAAACAGCTCCCTTCCCTCCCCCACCCCACAATTGTCCCCGCCATCTTAAGTACTGGCAGAAAGTCTGCCAGTACTAAAATAAAAGGGTTTTTTAAAAAATAAATAATTTTTTTTTTAGCATATTTACATATGCTAGGGTGTAGGATCCCCCCCTTAGCCCCCAACCTCCCTGATCCCCCCCAAAACCGCTCTCTGACCATCCCCTCTGCCTCATTGGGGGCCATCTTGGGTACTGGCAGCTGTCTGCCAGTACCCAGTTTGCAAAAAAAAAGGGCTTTTTTTATATTTATTTGTCTTTTTTCTGTAGTGTAGCTTCCCCCCCACACAGACAAACCCCCACCACCTTGCTGATCTTTTTTTTTTTTAAAAAATATTAGGGCATTTAAACATTTTTACTAACTCATTTTCTGTAGTGTAGCGGTTCCCACCCGCTCCCTCCCCGTGCACGCGCCCGCCCCCGCCCTCCCGTGCACGCGCGCGCGCCCGTGCGCGCCCACCGCTCATCCCCCGCCCACGATCCCGCCCCCCCTGCACATAACCAGGGCCATCGATGGCCGCCACCCGCCTCCCGGTCCGGCTCCCACCCACCAACGCCGGGAACCACCGATCTCCGGTGCAGAGAGGGCCACAGAGTGGCTCTCTCTGCACCGGATGGCTTAAAAAAGTTATTGCAGGATGCCTCCATATCGAGGCATCACTGCAATAACCGGAAAGCAGCTGGAAGCGAGCAGGATCGCTTCCAGCTGCTTTCCAAACCGAGGACGTGCAGGGTACGTCCTCAGGCGTTAACTGCCTTTTTTTTGAGGACGTACCCTGCACGTCCTCGGTCGTTAAGGGGTTAAACTAATTACACCTACTCTAAGCCCCCTAATAAAATAACAAAGACCCCCAAAATAAAAAAATGCCCTACCCTATTCTAAATTACTAAAGTTCAAAGCTCTTTTACCTTACCAGCCCTGAACAGGGCCCTTTGCGGGGCATGCCCCAAAGAATTCAGCTCTTTTGCCTGTAAAAAAAACACATACAATACCCCCCCCCAACATTACAACCCACCACCCACATACCCCTAATCTAACCCAAACCCCCCTTAAATAAACCTAACACTAAGCCCCTGAAGATCTTCCTACCTTATCTTCACCATACCAGGTTCACAGATCGATCCAGAAGAGCTCCTCCGATGTCCTGATCCAAGCCCAAGCGGGGGGCTGAAGATGTCCATGATCCGGCTGAAGTCATCATCCAAGCGGGAGCTGAAGAGGTCCATGATCCGGCTGAAGTCATCATCCAAGCGGGAGCTGAAGAGGTCCATGATCCGGCTGAAGTCTTCTATCAACGGCATCTTCAATCTTCTTTCTTCCGGATCCATCTTGCAGACCTCCGACGCGGAACATCCTGCTGGCCCAACGGACTACCGATGAATGAAGGCTCCTTTAAGGGACGTCATCCAAGATGGCATCCCTCGAATTCCGATTGGCTGATAGAATTCTATCAGCCAATCGGAATTAAGGTAGGAAAATTCTGATTGGCTGATGGAATCAGCCAATCAGAATCAAGTTCAATCCGATTGGCCGATCCGATCAGCCAATCAGATTGAGCTCGCATTCTATTGGCTGTTCGGAACAGCCAAAAGAATGCGAGCTCAATCTGATTGGCTGATCAGATCAGCCAATCGGATTGAACTTGATTCTGATTGGCTGATTCCATCAGCCAATCAGAATTTTCCTACCTTAATTCCGATTGGCTGATAGAATCCTATCAGCCAATCGGAATTCGAGGGATGCCATCTTTATATTGTAGCTATATTAGGATTTATTTTACAGGTAAGTATTTAGCTTTAAATAGGAATAATTTATTTAATAAGAGTTAATTTATTTCGTTAGATTTAAATTATATTTAATTTAGGGGGGTGTTAGTGTTAGGGTTAGACTTAGCTTTAGGGGTTAATACATTTATTAGAATAGCGGTGAGCTCCAGTCGGCAGATTAGGGGTTAATGTTTGAAGTTAGGTGTCGGCGATGTTAGGGAGGGCAGATTAGGGGTTAATACTATTTATTATAGGGTTAGTGAGGCGGATTAGGGGTTAATAACTTTATTATAATAGCGGTGCGGTCCGCTCAGCAGATTAGGGGTTAATAAGTGTAGGCAGGTGGAGGCGACGTTGTGGGGGGCAGATTAGGGGTTAATAAATATAATATAGGGGTCGGCGGTGTTAGGGGCAGCAGATTAGGGGTACATAGGGATAATGTAAGTAGCGGCGGTTTACGGAGCGGCAGGTTAGGGGTTAAAAATAATATGCAGGGGTCAGCGATAGCGGGGGCGGCAGAATAGGGGTTCATAAGTGTAAGGTTAGGGGTGTTTAGACTCGGGGTACATGTTAGGGTGTTAGGTGCAGACGTAGGAAGTGTTTCCCCATAGACAACAATGGGGCTGCGTTATGAGCTGAACGCAGCTTTTTTGCAGGTGTTAGGTTTTTTTTCAGCTCAAACAGCCCCATTGTTTTCTATGGGGGAATCGTGCACAAGCACGTTTTTGAGGCTGGCCGCGTCCGTAAGCAACTCTGGTATCGAGAGTTGCAGTGGCGTTAAATATGCCTGTACGCTCCCTTTTTGGAGCCTAACGCAGCCATTCTGTGAACTCTCAATACCAGAGTTATTTAAAAGGTGCGGCCAGAAAAAAGCCAGCGTTAGCTACGCGGGTTGTTACCGACAAAACTCTAAATCTAGCCGTTAGCTAATAGACTAGTCAGGATCTTATAATCTATATTATGTAATGAAATTGGTCTGTAAGAATCCATATTTTTCGGGATATTTCCCAGGCTTAAGAATGAGGGTGACCAGGAATTTACTAAAATCTTTTGATGGCGATATTTGCCCCATCCAAAAATTATTATACATTTCATTTAAAAGTGGTGTTATTTCTGTTGGCAAGGTTTTATATAGCTCTGCTGGGATACCATCAGGGCCGGCAGCTTTGTTATTAGCTGAAGTATTAATAATGTATTTAACCTCTCTTTCTGTTATTATCTTGTTAACTTTTCCCAGTTCCATTTCATTAATTTTTGGTACTGTTATTGACTTCCAAAATTTTTTTTTTTGCTCCATATCAATCTTTGGCTCAGAGTATAATTCCTCATAATATTTATGAAATGCTTTTTGTATATTGGCTATTTCATCCCATTCCTTATTTTTTTTTTAGTTATTAAAAAGGGTTTCTTAAAATTTATATTGATTTGTGCTAATAGCCTTGCAGATTTATTTCCAAATCTGTAAAATTTAGAACTCCTCTTAATATCATCTTTAATTTCTTCTGAAATAAAAAAGTTGTCTCTTTGTTTTTTTAGAAACTATATATATTTTCCAATTTTCTACATTGGGCTCTCTTATGTATTTAGTGTATGCGTTTATTAATTGGTTGATAACCTGTTTTTTGTCCATGTATGAATCTTTTGTTTATAGTTAATAACAAATTATCAGGTAGATTACAAGTTATGCGCGATAGAGGGTATTTAACGAACGCACCAAAAGTTGCATTATTTCACCCTCCATAGCGCTGCCATTACAAGTTTTCAAACAGCCGGCTTGTGCATGCGATATGGTTGCGTTGAGCTCCATACTGCACAAAATACAAGCACTATTTTGACGTGCTCGTGCACGCTTTACCCATAGACATCAATGGGGAGAGCGTGTTAGAAAAAAACCTAACACCTGCAATTGCGGAATAAAAAGCTCTGTAAAGCTACAGGGAAAAAAAAGTTACATTTAAACCTAACACCCTATCATAAAAATCACATCTAAACACCCCTAATCTGCCGCTCCTGACATCGGCGCCACTATGAAAATTCATTAACCCCTATTCCGCCGTTCCCCGACACCGCCTCCATTATATTAAACCTATAAACCCCTAAACTGCAAGATCCTCACAATGAAATATACTAAATTAAACTATTAACCACTAAACCGAAAGCCCTCCACATCGCAATAAACTTATTTAAACTAGTAACCCCTAAACCCTACTATGAACAGCCAATAGAATTTCTAAAGCTCTTATCCTATTGGCTGTTTTGAATCGCTCACCACTTCCAAAACTCGAGTCGTTATACCAGCGTTAGGCAAATCCCATTAAAAAGATAGGATACGCGAGGACTTCCGGTAGGCGGAGCGGCGGGTCAGCAGCACAGAGAAAGAGCTCCGTGCCCCGCAACTTGGTAAACACTATTAAACTGCTGCTGACCACGCTACCCCACACGCCATCCTTGTTGGGAAGTTTGCTGGACATCAGCCCAACTGGACTTTTGTGTGAAGGGCCGAATATCGCCCTTGCCCCTGGAAGGAATTTGAAGTGCGCAGTGGTGCGCATATCGCGGGCGCCATCTTGGATTGGGCCGACATCACAGCAGCTCCTCCAGCGGTTCACCCGGACCTGGAGAACACCCATCCCCATCAGTCGGAACCATAACGGAGTGGGTGAGTTGCGGCAGACCGCAAGGCTGGCCTTTTTCTATGACCGTTTGGGTCAGAATTGTTGAGAGAAAGGAACGGAGAGGACTCTATGCAGAAAGGAAGAGGGAACTTACATCTGAATACCCCTAATGCACACCCTTAAAGTCCTGCATATATATACATAATCTGACCTAACTAAGTCCCCAAGCAGAAACCGCTACACTCTCTGGGGCAGAAATTGTGTAAAATTACGAAAACATTAGAAACCCTGCTGTTATAAAAACATCTGTTTTGCTTTGCATTTGCTCCCTTGATTCCAACAAACAGTCATACATGCTAGATGAACACTTACATTGTTTAAAAGTGGAAGAGAGAGGAGTGGGGCCTCTGATTAATATCAATACCTATATGCATGATAACCTCCACTACACAGTGTGAAGGCTGTTTTTTTCAGGACACTCCTAAGAATTACAAAAAAGCTGCAGTTTACAAGGCAGATTCCTCCAGGCTGTTGTGGAGATACTGCGAGATTGTGCAAAATAAATCTTTACATTCTCACCCCAAAGGCACATGCTAACATATTGGGAACTTTACATATACAAATACAAGTGACTGGCTTTGGGGATTTATATGAAGCTAGACAAATATTTTCCGCCTATTTCCAGTTCGTTGGCGGGAAAGATGACATCCAGAAATAAACAATCAGATAAGAAGAGACCAGCTCCAGACTTACACTCTGAGTCCCCGCCATCCCCTAAATCCTTAAATTTAATCACGACAGACTCCTCTGCCTTGCTTCAAGACTTAAAATCATTCTTTTTGCCAAAAATGGAGTCACTCCAGGCTGGGGTGGACACGCTTACTAGCGAGGTGCGTCAGTTCTCCACCAGAATAACCCAAGTTGAGCAGCGAATTTCAGATGTCGAAGATAGACAAGTAGCAGCTTCTACCTCAGTACGACAACTCGTACGCCAAAACCAAATACTACAAGAAAAGGTAGAAGACCTTGAAAATCGCAGCCGAAGAAACAATCTCAGAGTAATTGGCGTCCCGGAAACAATTAAAAATAAGGATCTGCTAGAGTTTACAGCCCTCACAATCCCTAAATTGCTAAAAATAAATCAGGATCATTTGCCCCTGGATGTAGAGCGAGCCCATCGCATAGGCCCAGATAGAGGCCTGGAGACCATGAACTCTCGCCCACGCCAAGTAATTTTCAAGTGCTTGAATTACCAAGAGAAATTGGCCCTACTACGAGCGTACAGGGCACATTCTGGGGACTTGATTTTCGAAGGGAAAAAGCTTCTCATATTCCAGGACTTCTCAGCAGAGGTGACTAAGCTCAGAAAAGAATTTGCCCCACTGTGCTCCCGTCTACATAAAGAAGGGAGACAAGCTTCTTTATTATACCCGGCTAAACTAAGACTGCAAACACCCGCGGGCCCCAAGTTCTTCACTGCTCCCAAAGATCTACAGGACTTTCTAGACCGGGAGGGGCAGGATATTGTCCGCTGAACTCTTTCTAAGCCTTTCCATAGTTTTTCTAACTTTATTATGTCCAAATGGAAAAATGGATGTACTTGTTACCTTCCATGGTGAGAAGAGACGCTGAAAGGACCTTCAGCGGCACTGGACTATCCCTAAAGTTCATGCAATGTTTAATAGTGCATCTAGTATCTACATTATGGGGATTATTATCTCCCTCAGGTTTGTTCAGCCGGCAGGAAGTAGACAGAGACAATAGGCACATGGTGACTCTGTTTTCAATTATTTATCTGTTTTCATTTGGTTATTTGTTGTGTAGGCTTGAATGTATGAAAGCGACCTATACTGTTCTTTACCTGTTATTATATTTACAACAGATGACCTACAGACACTATTCTGTGAATGAATCAGCTCCTCGTTGTTGTTCACCTGCGATCAGGCCAAACAGGAAAATGCCAATTCCTGGCATAAGTAAAAAGTTTATCAATATCAATGTTACTTTAGGTTTAAAGCTGTTGAGAGTGTGTGTTAATTGTGAATGGGATCCCCTGTGGAATAGAACCATGTCAAGACTATATACTAGGCCCCTTTTGCTTAAATTTACTAGAACTCATGAGCATGCCTTATATTCTACTTCAGGGACAATCGCAGGTTATGTGAATGGCCAATACAGACATGAAAAGATTACTAGTGAACTGACATATATTAGTAAAATGTATATCAAATTAGTATCTATAAGACTAGAACCCTTGCGTTTCTCAACAGCCATTGTGAGATTGTGCTGCTCCATAGATTATGCCTTAGACGTGGGAAAGGGTGAGACGACCCCCCTGCAGTTTGTTACTTATATGTGGCAACATCTGCGATCTCATATACTGACTCTTGTGAAATGCTTACAACTATATCTGAATATAAAGGAAAAAAAAAAAAAAAAGCTGAGATTATCCTACCAACCCTATATGCAAGTGATATATATGACTGTTGTAGACATTTGTCTGTTATGTAATCGTGTTAGGCCCTCAAAGCTAATGATATCTACTGTATTAATATACTCTTGTATTTATTTCCAAAGATGGGTGCGTCTCCACTCTGAGGGGCTTACCCAACAGGAACCCCCGACACCTCAGAATTCCTGTTACTGGGTTAACCGACCTTCTCTTTCCTCACCTAACTGTAAGTACGGTCCCCTGGCACCCAATGTAATTGCATGGACCCTACAACACATTCTGACACTCATTTGTCTTACTATAGTGGCCTTCCTGCCCCGGGAAAATTGTCCTTTAATAGTGAGACCCCAGAGAACATTAGTCACAGACGTATTCTTCCCTATAACTTACCTATATTATGGCACAGCGATGTAGCATAGTTTCTTGGAATGTGGGGGGAATTACATCCCCCGCTAAACGAAGCAAAATTTTACACCATTTAAACACAATCCAGACAGATATTGCGCTCCTTCAAGAGACCCACTTAACAGAAGAGGAACACAATAAACTTAAAATAAGGTGAGTTGGGCAGGTCATAAACACACCAACCACAGGCAGAAAGAAGGGAGTTGCGATACTAATCAGAAAAGGACTAGATGTTAGGTTCACCAATACCTCTATAGATGCGAAAGGCCGGTACATTATAACAAACCTGCATATAGCCTCCAAAACTTACCTACTGTGCAACATCTATGGCCCAAATAACCTCTCCCCTCAGTTCTGGCAGCAGATGCAAACGAACTTAACTAGAAGAAGTGAATTTCCAATAATTATCGGAGGGGATTTCAACATGACACAACTCTCCCCACTTGACAGATTTGCAGAGACTGCACCTTCCTTAACTACAGGATCTAGCTACCAGAGACAGAAAAGTGAGACTAATATAACCTCAGGGTTTAGAGAAGGGTTGGGGCTGGTCGACTTATGGAGATTACGCAACCCAGACCTCAGAGATTACACATGCATGTCCAAGTCACACCACACACTGTCTAGGATTGACTATTTTCTCACAACCCCAGACCTCACTCCTACCAACTCACTGAGTAAAATACATCCCATTACCATCTCAGACCATGCCCCCATCTCAATCCTGCTTGACTTTTCCCCCCCAGAAAGCTTACAGAGAACATGGAGATTCCCCACACACCTCTACAACAATGTAGATTTTCGCCAGCAGTTGATCTCTTACTGGATAGAGTATAATACAGATAACACACAACATCACAGCAATATAGATCTCTTTTGGCATGCTTCAAAAGCGGTATTGAGAGGGAGGGTCACAGCTTATACATCGCACCACAAAACTCTGGCCAAGAAAGTGACAAATCAATTGTTGGGAGAATTATCGGAGGCATATAACGCTTACTTACACCACCCTACTGACCAGACTAGACAGCGCTATTACGAATTAAAAAAAGAGAGAGACACCCACATTCAAATGGTGGATAATATCCACACCATTCACCGCCAAGGTAAATTCTATAGATTCGGAAACAAAGCCGGGAAAATTATGGCAAATATGGTCAAAATTGTCACCCCCCGAGCTAACATCCCAGCAATAGCTACCGCAAACGGTCTACACACAGACACCCCTTCAATTATGCGAGAATTTGTAACATACTATACTAAATTATTCTCTAAACAGGACATTTCAGAACATCATAAGAATCAGTTCTGGAAGGAAGTTGACATCCCTGCTCTACAACAGGAGCAATTATCCACCCTTAATGCCCCAATACAAATACAGGAGGTCATGAATGCCATAAAAAACGCCAAATTAGGAAAAGCGTCGGGACCTGATGGTCTTCCCGCAGAATACTATAAAATCTTACAAGCAAATATAGCCCCTGTTTTGGCAAAATTATTCTCAGAGTACCTAGAGGGGACCTCAATCCCAGACCCCAGATTTACAGACGCCACCATATGTGTTCTTCCAAAGCCAGATAGGGACCCTACCCTACCGGAGTCATATAGGCCGATTTCCCTATTAAATGGGGACTATAAATTATTCACCAAAATTTTAGCAAACCGGTTGGCAGACGTACTCCCTTCGCTGGTCCACTCGGACCAGACAGGATTTGTCAAACACCGCTCCTCAGTGGTCAACTTGCGTAAGACACTTGCAGTTATAACACAATACCATCAAGCCCATGCTAACCCCTCCAAACCACCACTGGTAGACGCATGTTTGCTCTCTGTTGATGCGGAGAAAGCATTTGACAGGGTGGAATGGGATCATCTCTATACCTCCCTGGCTAGGTTTGGCATAACGGGTCAGTTCCTAGATGTCATCCAACAACTATATCGAATGCCCTCGGCGTCACTTATCATAAACGGCGGTCTGTCCCCCTCTTTTCGCTTAGAAAGAGGTACTAGACAAGGCTGCCCATTGTCCCCACTTCTATTCGACCTGGCCATAGAACCGCTGGCGTGTTATATACGCCAACACTGTGCGGGCCTTCAGGTTCATGGGCAACGCATACATATTTCCCTGTTCGCAGATGACCTCTTGTTATATATTAGCAACCCGGCTCTAGATGTCCCTAGACTATTAGACATCATGGTAAACTTTGGCACCTTCACAGGGTATAAAATAAATGAAACCAAATCTGAAGTGACCTGGCTAAAAAACGAGGAAGGTGCAACCCTTCAAAATACAAACCTTAAAATCACAACAGGCACATTCAAATATTTAGGCATCCATATCCATGTAGATCCGACCCGCATATACCGTCTTAACATCCCAAAGGTCATACTTAATGTGCAAAATATCATACGGGGATGGAGAGGTCTCCCCCTCTCCCTTCATGGTAGAATTCACCTATTGAAAATGATAATCCTACCAAAAATACTGTACCCCTTGCAAATGCTTCCTCTTCTGCTACACAACAAAGACATACAAACCATCTCCTCCACTTTTGCATCATTTGTATGGAATCAAAAGAAACATAGAATCAGCATGTCTAAGCTGTCTATGCCATTGGGAGCAGGGGGATTCATGTTTCCGAACATCCAATGGTATAACTGGGCAACACTAGCCAAGCTGGTCTTGGGGTGGCTAACTAGATCTGACTACTTTAGCCCTGCGGTAGAGAGGGATAGTGCAGCACCGATGAACCTAGCTTACCTTCCACACTCCACACTTCAGGCCTTACCACGCCATATTTCGCAAAATATACTGTTTAGGGATCCAATCAGGGCCTGGCACAAACTGTGTCGCTTTTGGAAAATAGATCATACTGTGACCAAATATCTGCCAATACAGGGGAACCCTAAATTTATACCTGGCTACACTACCCGAGCCTTTCAGAGATGGGGAGCAGTAGGCTTGACATCTGTAGCACAGTTAATCAATCCTCTTACACTTGAACTCACCCCCTTCCAGACTTTGAGGGAAAAACATGCTATCCCCCTGGACACAAGGTTTGCCTATTTTCAGTGTAGACACTATATTAGGGCTCTTATAACAGAAAAGCAGCTTACGACTACAAGCAACAGCATAGATAGACTATTTCGCATAGTAAACCAGGGATCTCACTCTATTACTCGCATCTACTCTGAGATTATGCAACAACTAGAACAACCTGTCCTACAAACAATACATAACCGATGGCAAGGGATGAGAGACATAGTGGTTACTTCTCAGGAAATAACAGCTAGCTTTCAGAAAGTTAGGATGGCCACTCTTTCAGCATACTCAAGGGAAGCACATACTAAATTAGTCCACCAGGCATATGTCCTCCCAAGCCTAAGACTAAGATGGGTCCCGCAGGCAGTTGACAAATGTAATAAATGTTCTCTCCCATCCCCAGACCTTATTCACATGCTATGGGACTGTCCTAGACTGAAGGGACTGTGGGGAAGGGTTAAATACTGGCTCCAGAAAGTATTGCGACAAGAGATAACCCTAACCCCTTCTAATATTATCTTTCTTCATAACTTGGAAGTTGCACCACGGTCCCAGAAATTTTTACACTCGACAATTTTACTTACTAGGAGACTAGTCATGCAATACTGGGCCGACAGTAGATCCCCCCCTTTTACAAAATTAATACAAGCAATACATACCCAAGCTCTACTGGAACAAGCGGACGTGCAGGGAGATCTTGACAAAAGAATAAAAGCTTTCATACATAAATGGGAACCATATTTGCTGTATGTCCCCTCACGTATCAGACAAAAATTACTATACCCTTTTCGGAACTCATCGTTTATACTAGAGGAAAACTTGAGGGGCAAATGGCTCTCCTCGCCTTCCTAATTAGTCTCCCCTTGATCTCACATGCGCTGAGTAGACTCATCTCCCATTGTGTGCGATGGGGTGCCAGGGTCCCGCCAATCCCTAACCCCATCACCCCCCCCCCTCCCCTCCCCTCAGGAGTGGAGACGTCCTGCTGTAAAGTATGAGGTATTTATGTTATGGTTATTGTTGTATATTTTATATTATGTTTTTGTTTTGTTATGTTTCAAAAATAGAAAAATTGAACCAGGTTTACTTCCTGCAGTGGAACTACCTCACTGGAGGGGACCTTCCCTACCCTTTTGGATGGGAAGAATGTTGTCGCCTTCATAACTGTATCAAACTAATGTGAAAATGTAACTTCTGTCAACTGTAACTTCCATGTAGGATTGGACCTGGAATATAAATAAAGTTTTAAAAAAAAAAAAAAAAAGATAGGATACGCAATTGACGTAAGGGGTTTTGCGGTATGGAAAAGTCGCGAAAGAATAGTGAGCGGTACACCTGTACCTACCATACTCGTAATACCAGCGGGCTTTGAAAAGCAGCGTTAGGACCCTGCTTTTTAAGGCTAACGCAGAACTCTAAATCTAGGTGATTGTATCTAGCTTAGGGTTTATTTTTATTTTACAGGCAAGTTTGTATTTATTTTAACTAGGTAGAATAGTTATTAAATAGTTATTAACTATTTATTAACTATCTATCAAAAATAAATACAAATTGACCTGTAAAATAAAACCTAACCTAAGTTACACTAACACCTAACACTACACTACAGTGTTCCAATCAGCCAATAGAATGCGAGCTCAATCCTATTGGCTGATTGCATCAGCCAATAGGATTTTTTCTACCTTAATTCCGATTGGCTGATAGAATTCTATCAGCCAATCGGAATCTAAGGGACGCCATCTTGGATGACGTAATTTAAAGGAACCTTCATTCAGTAAGAAGACTCCGGATGAAGAGGATGCTCCGCGTCTGATGTCTTGAAGATGGACCCGCTCCGCGTCGGATGGATGAAGATAGAAGATGCCGTCTGGATGAAGACTTCTGCCCGTCTGAAGGACCACTTCACCCGGCTTGGATGAGGACTTCTCCCGGCTTCATTGAGGAATTCGGCCCGGTTGGATGAAGACTTCTGCTGCTTCCATGAGGATGGATGTCCGGTCTTCAGAACAGTAAGTCGATCTTTAGGGGGTTAGTGAACTTGAAGTTTTGGAGGCTGTGGTGCCCTCAGAATAGGGTCCGCCTCTTTTTTTTCTGTTCCCTCACGTTATTCATTCAGTGTCCTCTGGAGCTTGGGTATAGTTTTCCCAAATGTAAGGAATGAAGTCGTGGACTCTCCTGCCTTATGGAAGAAAAACATAATTTATGCTTACCAGATAAATTCATTTCCTTCCTGGCAGTCCGTGACCCCACCCGTAATTTATGTTTTGATGGACAGCTCCCTTTTTTTATATTATTTCTTCTGGCACCTTTTATACCCTGATGTTTCTCCTACTTTTCCTTGTTCCCTCGGCAGAATGACTGGAGGATAGGGGAAGTGGGATTGATATTTAAGCCATTGGCTGGGGTGTCTGCCTCCTCCTGGTGGCCAGGTGTTGTATTTCCCAAAAAGAAGGAAGGAAGTTGTTTTTTTAAGGGTGTATTGGGTGGGTTTATTTTTTTAGGTTAGGGCTTTGGGCTGCAATAGAGCTAAATGCCCTTTTAAAGGCAATGCCCATCCAAATGCCTTTTCAGGGCAATGGGGAGCTTAGGTTTTTTTAGTTAGGCTTTTATTTGGGGGGCTTGGTTGTGTGGGTGGTGGGTTTTACTGTTGGGGTGGTTGTTTGTATTTTTTTTTTACAGAGAAATTGCTGATTACTTTGGGGCAATGCCCCGCAAAAGGCCCTTTTAAGGGCTATTGATAGTTTAGTTTAGGCTAGGTTTTTTTTCTTCTTTTTTGTGGGGGGGGGGGGGGTTATTTTGATAGGGCTATTAGATTAGGTGTAATTAGTTTAAAGATCTGTAATTTGTTTTTTATTTTCTGTAATTTAGTGTTTGTTTGTTTTTTGTGTTTTAGCTAATTTAATTTTTTTAATTGTATTTAATTTAGTTAATTTATTTATTTGTAGTGTAGTGTTAGGTGTTAGTGTAACTTAGGTTAGGTTTTATTTTACAGGTCAATTTGTATTTATTTTAGCTAGGTAGTTATTAAATAGTTAATAACTATTTAATAACTATTCTACCTAGTTAAAATAAATACAAACTTGCCTGTAAAATAAAAATAAACCCTAAGCTAGATACAATGTAACTATTAGTTATATTGTAGCTAGCTTAGGGTTTATTTTATAGGTAAGTATTTAGTTTTAAATAGGAATAATTTAGTTAATGATAGGAATTTTCTTTAGATTTATTTAAATTATATTTCAGTTAGAGGGTGTTAGGGTTAGACTTAGATTTAGGGGTTAATACATTTAATATAGTGGCGGCAACGTTGGGGACGGCAGATTAGGGGTTAATAAGTATAATGTAGGTGGCGGTGATGTTAGGGGCGGCAGATTAGGGGTTAATAATATTTAATTAGTGTTTGTGAGGTGAGAGTGCGGCTGTTTAGGGGTTAATATGTTTATTATAGTGGCAGCGATGTCCTGAGAGGCAGATTAGGGGTTAAAAATTTTATTATAGTGTTTGCGATGCGGGAGGGCCTCGGTTTAGGGGTTAATAGGTAGTATATTTTTGTTAGTTTACTTTTTAGCACTTTAGTTATGAGTTTTATGCTACAGCGTTGTAGTGTAAAACTCATAACTACTGACTTTAAAATGCGTTACGGATCTTGGAGGTAGAGGCTGTACCGCTCACTTTTTGGCCTCCCAGGACAGACTCGTAATACCAGCACTATGGAAGTCCCTAAAAAAAAAGGGTTTACAAAGTTTACGTAAGTTGTTTTGCGGTAAGGCCAAAGAAGTGTGCAGTGCCCCTAAACCTGCAAGACTCGTAATAGCAGCGGTAGTGAAAAAGCAGCGTTAGGACCTGTTAACGCTGCTTTTTCAGCTTACCGCAAAACTCGTAATCTAGCCGTTAGTTTTTTTAATTTCACAGGTAAGTTTTAATTTAATTTAAGATAGGGAAATTTTAATTTTAATATAAAGTTAGGGGGGCGTTAGGTTTAGGGGTTACTAAATTAGTTTATTGCAATGTGAGGGGCTTTTGGTTTAGGGGTTAACAGTTTAATTTAGTATATTTTGTTGTGGGGGGCTTATGGTTTAGGGGTTAATAGGTTTATTATAGTGGTGGCGGTGTCAAGGAGCGGCAGAATAGGGGTTAATA
The DNA here is from genome assembly GCF_027579735.1 of Bombina bombina. Lineage (NCBI taxonomy): Eukaryota > Metazoa > Chordata > Amphibia > Anura > Bombinatoridae > Bombina > Bombina bombina. The sequence goes on from NC_069501.1 coordinate 986,505,622, forward strand.
ACTTTAGTATAGTGGGGGCGATGTGGGCGGACAGCAGATTAGGGGTTAATAATATTTAAATAGTGTTTGCGATGCAGAAGGGTGGCGGTTTAGGGGTTAATAGGTAGTTTATGGGTGTTAGTGTACTTTGTAACACTTTAGTTATGAGTTTTTTATGTAACAGTTTTGTTGCGTAAAACTCATAACTACTGCTCCCAGATGGTGGTACGGATATTGTCGTTATAGGGTGTAACGCAAGCTTTTTAGCCTCACCGCAAAATTTGTAATGGCAGCGCTATGGAAGTCCCATGAAAAAATTTAATTTTTACGAGTGCTGGACATTTTTTCAGCGTTAAAAGACGAACGCACAACTCGTAATCTACCTGTATGTTATTTCACCTCTTAGAACGGCCTTAGCTGCATTCCAAAATATTTCAGGTTTATTTCAGGTTTATTCAAATATTCAACATTAAATCAAGCATATTCTCTCCATTTTCCCTAATAAAGTTTATAAATTTAGTAGCATTAAGTAAGTATCTTGGAAATACAAAATATTTATGTTTCTGTGTCTTGGCATTTATAGAAATAAGGATTGGCGCATGGTCAGATAAAGTAATATTATCTATTTTGGATCATTGAATACTGTTTACAAATTTTTAAAGTTTTAGATAGACATGTGAATTATCTAACATTTGGGTGCATAATACGCCACACATCTTTCACTTTTAACTCTTTCTGAAAAGATTTAATAATATAGGCTTCTCTTTTCCATTTCTTCTGCATTGCTGGTCTATTGGCCAACATTGTCTTTTGTGTTTCCCCCTGGTGACTATTTTAGCCTCCATTGATTGTCTACCCAGTACCCAGTTGGGAGTTAAATTAAAATCCCTGCCTATTATTGTTGTTCTGTCTGAATATTGCATTAGTGTATTCCTTACTTCCTGCCAATATATCCTATTTTCCTGATTGGGGCCATAAATGTTACATAGTGTATATTGTTCATTATTAATTTCAACTTCCAAAATATCTATCCTTTCTATCTATAACTGAGTTATTAATAACATATTGCAGAGAATTGTGGAATAAAATTGCTACTTCCTTTTTGCGTTGTGTTCCTGAGGTGTAAATAACTTCTTGTAACGATCCTCCTTGTCATTTTATTGCCTCTTTACTTTTTAAATGGGTTTCTTGCAAGAATATTATCTGTGTACCTGAGTTTTTTGCATATTTTAAAATAGTTTTTCGTTTAATGGGAGATGAGATTCCCCCAACATTCCAAAAATGACCTACTTTTAAGAGTTTGGTAAAATATTAAAAAGTAACCCTTTTTTAAATACTCTGAGTTTAAGGGCTCCATATATGAAGCAGCAGATGCTGTTTTGGAGGCCCATCATTTTAGGCTCGCCTGAAACAGAAGTTAAGAAGCAACGGTCATAAGACCGCTGCTCCTTAATGTGTCCATTACCTTTTAGGTGGTGGATTGAAATCATCCCGCTCCGATATGATCATGATGATTGACAGCCCCTGCTAGTGGCCGATTGGCTGACAGTGAGCAGGGGGTGGCAATGCACAAGTATTTAACTAGAAATGCTTGTGCAATGATAAATGCCAACAGCATACGCTATAGTGAATCATGTCCGCTCAACATATAGTAAATCTACCCCTAAGAGTGGCTCATTTCATTATTATGCTATTATTATCCTATTGGATACTCATGTTAAAATCCATATATGCTAAACTAGCAACTATGTTTATTAACAATTTGTCTAACAGTACTATTGAGATAATCTCAGCTAACTACAGAGATAGCTGACCCTTTTGCAAAGAAAACAAAGTATAAAAGCTGCAGAACATGTGCATGGAAATGACCCAAAGCAAAATACACTCAGGCCAGGTACTGGCAGAAAGCAGCAATCTCCCAATGCTGTAAACACAGATATGAGGAATACTGCAGCTCTCAAATGCTGGTAAAAAAATAAAAAATTGTATTCAAAAAACATTTAAAATAAAAAGTTAAACACAGAGGCAACAATGACACAAAAATCTTACGCGTTTCGCTCCTAGAAGCGACGCTTACTCATAGATGACGTAGGTAAACACCATCAGGTTATTTAAACCCATTTCAACCAATCACATGTCAGTCCTCATCTAAGAACTATTCAAATAGTGAAAAAATAAAAAATAATAAATTGAACAGATTAAAAACATATTGTCATATTACATAATACACCAATGTTACATATGTCCAAAAGAACGCTTCCAAAATAGTCCCATTTATATAGGTATAAACAATGTATCCACATGTTTCATGACAATACATAATTTATAATAATGCATAATCATGGAAATTGCATAATAATCAATTAATGATGATGATTATTATCATTTATTTGTATAGTGGCGTAAAATTCTGTAGCGCTGGGTACAGTGATAGGGCTATACAATGACAAGGATTTGTGATAAAATACAGAACATAACAAAACTAAAAAATCTAGTACAGGAGGAAGAGGGCCCTGCTCCGGAGAGCTCTCTGTCTACAGGTTTAGGGTGCAGAGACATAAGGTTGGGGTAGCTTGTCACATCGGTTGTAGTTGCAGCAGTGAGTCAGGCAGTTCAAGAATTATTTTGGTTAGGATAAGAGATGGAGGAGATGGTGTTTACCTACATCATCTATGAGTAAGGGCCGCTTCTAGACGTGAAAAGCGTAAGATGTTTGTGTCATTGGTGCCTCTGTGTGTAACTTTTTTTTAAAACGTTTTTTAATACATTTTTCACCAGCATTTGAGTGCGGCAGTATTCTTCGCATATATCTGATACCTTACTCTTTAACCCCTGCTGTTCCCCTTTTGGACACATTTTATATCAAGGGTCTATAATATGCCGTAGTCATTATTAAGAGGTATAACTTTAATATACATTTTACTATTCATCAGGGGTTTATACATATATGCATAATCTTATTTATGTAAGATTCTACAATTTGAATGTTTTAATAAGATAATTATTTTCTTAAACAACCCTCCTGTGTTCATTGTAATATTAAGAACTGAGGTCTACGAGTGGCCTCAGTGTTCAGGAGGATAAAGGTTTCACTAAATAGATCTCTGTGTTAGTTGGTATTTAGTTGATTTATATGTTTGAGTAATTACCTCCCACTAGAAGCTTATTCTAGAGTCTTGAGGCCCACGAGCGGCTTCCTGTGAAATTGGGAGGTACAAGATTTATCTTTAACCCTTTTTAATATATTCTGTGGTCTACACACTACACAGTCAATTATATCAACAATAAAAATTTGAAAAAGTGAGGTTTCCAGGTTTATGTAGTTTATGCCGCTCTGCAACATGTTTTCTATGTTTTGTTTTGGTTATGTAAGGGTCCCATAATGTAAGCATTATTATACTGATGTGAATTTACTGGCCATAGGAAGTATGCCTTCAATTTGTTATTGAATACAGACATAGTCGGCACTCAAAATGTATTCTCTTTGTAATGTTGTCTTTTATAGCCGACACACACAACTGGTTCTCAATATATTATGATGCTATGGTGATTGCAGAACTTATGGCTTTTATATATGTTATTACATGTATTATACTTGTGCCGACTTTGTAACTTGCACTATTGTCAGTTTATGATTTATATTGTCTGTAGCTTTTTCTGTTAAAACCTCAATAAAAAAAAAGAATGCAGTTACGGGACATTGTTTATAATAAGGTTTACAGTTCATTTACAGTCCAAATACATTATTCATGATTGCATTTGAGTATCAAAGTTTCATAGCTTAAATGTGTGATTTGAGTAATATTTTTTACTTTTTGTTAAACCAATGGTTATTTGTAATAAATGCAAACTGAACAGTCACATGACCTGTACCTAATAAAATCTTGTGAATAGCTAATACGTGCTCTAGTAACAGGAAAATTGTGTTTTTAACTGGTTAACTGGAAAATAATGTGAAAAGCTGCTGGAAAAAAAGTTGCTGTTGAACTGACCCCCTTGAGAAGAATACGAGGTATTATTGCACCTCAAACATATATGAAAACTGTGTTAGGGTAGGGTTTTTAATAATTTGGAATGAATCTTTAATACTGTTAGTTTGGCACACGGTTCAGATACCACCTTGCAATGTCCCTACTTGCTGCCTCTTACATACCATAAAGAAGTGGCTGTTGAGAAGGTGACTGTGTATTCTGGAGCTCATCATTGTGTTGGATGCACACACGACTGTCAATCTGATACAGGATTGCAGGGCAGAGCAGTGTAAATTGCTGAGGGGTGATCTCGGAGACCCAGTCTAGGCCAAAGTTGAGCAGTAACTGTGTCACGTTCATGCACTGAATTGGGTAAGACAAAGCTGATGATGAGTATATTAGAACAAGAATAAAGGAGATATTAAAGTTAACTGTTATAAAAGCATAAATCTCAGGAATATTTAGAGAATATTCCTTACTGGGAATAAATTAAATGCAGACAGATAGATGCCATTTTGATAGTGTAGTTTACAAAACCTTCAATTGTGTACCATTGGAATGTTCTGGTGTATTAACACTTCTATCAATTCCTGTAATTTCATTGAGGAATCTCCTAAATTAGTAAATATAAAATAAGCTTTGTTTACTTTATGGATTGTTCAAGGTTTAGCATAAAAAAACAGGTAATTATTATATAAAACAGTCCGGTAAGCCATTAATGTGGTTAGGGATCTGGGCTATAATTTGAATGTCTAGCTTTATTTTGTTAATGGTGATGAACAGCCAACATTGTTAATGTCAAACTTGGGAGATTTTATAGCCAGGAACATAATCTTAAAAATGTTAACAATATACGGTTTTATTTTTTACTGTAGAAAATTAATTGTTCTAGACTACAAGTGAAAAAATTACGTAAGAGGATTGGAGACAGACATATTCCATCTCTCCATGTGGGTGGGAACACCCTTACTGCTCCCAGTGATATCAGTGAGAACTTGAGAACTATTATAGTTCGCTTTATGACTTATCCTCTTCATCTTCCAACCCTCAGGCATCTGTTGAAGCCATTCAGCAGTTTCGTAGCTCACTCGCATGATTGTCACAGTAAGCGGTGGAGTTCCTTTCACAACCCTTTTTGTTAGTGGATGTTCAGGAGGGCGATTTGGTCATTACAGGTCCATAAGGCTCCGGGACCGGATATACCGTCATTTTATAAACAGTTTTCCAGTGTGCTTGCCTATCCTTTTACAAATTTTTAACAACTTCCTTTCTAAGGGGACTGCTCAAAAGTTATTTCATGGAGGCCTCTATAGTAACCATCCTGAAAGAGGGAAAGGATGGATCCAGATGTGAGAACTATCACCATATTTCTTTTATTAATGTAGACATTAAGCTTTATGCAAAAATTCTGGCTACACGCTTAGGCTCTGTTCTCCCTTCTATGATCTACATTGATCAGCTTGGTTTTGTTAAGGGACGGCAGGGCTCAGACAACACCAGTCATCTCCTTAATAGCCTTCTTGAATCCTCCTCTTTTGGACTCCCACATCTCACCTTATCCCTAGTTGCAGAGAAAGTGTTTGATTGGGTGAGGTGGGAGTTCATGTTCGAGATTATGAGGGCTTTTGGGTTAACAATTTTCTTTGTCGCAGCAGTGGGCACTTCGTATTGTTCTCCCTTGGCAGTTGTGAGGGGATTGGGATTCTGTTCCTCAAAGTTTAATGGCAAACGTCAAGGGTGTCCTCTCTCACCCATACTGTTTTTATTGGCTATTAAACCTCTAGTGGTGGCCATTCACTCCCACCCAGATATATCTGGTTTATTATTACATGATACTGTACAGGCCATATTCACTGATGACCTCAGGATTTTCTTATCGGATCCTGAACATTCACTCTCTTATTTATGTACTCTCTTCCATCGGTTTGGTGAACTTTATTTTTGCAAACTGAATGTTACCAAGATTAAAAGAATATTATCTTAATCTAGCTGCTCCGGATGTGGACCACTTACAGATTGCTTATCCATTTCAGTGTATTTGGTTGTGGTGCTATCCCATGAACCCCAAGTAAAGATTGAGGCAAACTTTGTGTCTCTACACAAACAAGCCAAAATGCTCTTAAATTTTATTTTGCACTATATGCGTATGTTTGACTTTGAATTGCGAAGCAGATGTTACAGCTTCCTACCTTCAGGAGCGGTATAGCATTTCCGAATATAAAGGTTTACTACGACTCAGCAATGCTTTTTTATGTATCAGCATGGGCTTCCTTACCACCGCCCAGGTGAGAGCGATAGAGGAGGCCTTGCTTCCAGCAAACTTGTTGCTAAGTGATCTTATCTGGATTGAAACGCACATGGGAATTCTCTTAAATCTAGCTAATCCTATCATATGCGTGTGTCTAGAAAAATAGCACTCTCTACACAATAATCATTTGGTTGCCCCTCATCTCTTCATAATATCTTGGGCGTATTTCTTCCAGGACTCTCAACAATCTCCCTGTGAGGCAACAGATATTAGAAAAGTGAGAAACCTATGCACTTTACTTCTATTTAGCAACACTTGAGCTATCCTCTGAAACTGCACTTCGAGCTGTGGTCACTTCTTTATTTGTGGGGATTCTCTAAATCTGCCCCCAGATTCCTCACTGTGTAGTATGCAAGATTGAGAGTAGGGAGCAGATTTAAAAATACCTTACTACTCATTGCAAATTTTTATTGGATTGCCCCTTCCAAAAAATCAAGATTTATCTGTTAGATGGATAGGGACCTAGAAATACAGTAGATACTCATCCAAGGGACTGGGACTGTGGCCCGAACATCTCTTCTATCCCTTTTCTATGGTTATAGAGCTTCATTCATGTGTTTTGGACTCTTGTGGCCATCTATAATTCCTCTGACTACATAATACTATTTCCAGTTTTAATTGGTTTGAAGAAGTTTGATGCTATCATTAATACTTTATGCCATGCTAAGATTGTTGGTTCAGCTTCTCCAACTAACCCTTATTCAGAGTTTGTTGTGGGACAATAAAACACATGGTTGTTTTCCAGGATTTGATCCTGGACCTCCACTCAGGACTGGAAAGCTTAACGCATTTCTTTTTTTCACCCCAGACTTTTGTGCTTACTTAGCTGTAGATCTGTCTGTTAGCGTGAGGCCCCTGATGCTTTCTGTAACTGATTATGGTTTGTTTGTTGAATTTTTTATCATCCTGAATAAAATTCTTCTACAGTTTGACAAGCAAAGCCATTGTTCTCAACTCAGACATTCTTAAAGGATCAAGAAACTATATATTTTTATTTTATGCATACATTTTAAACAACTTTTCAGTTTACGTCTCTTATCAATCTTTTTCATTTACTTGGTTTTCTTTGTTGAAGGAGGAGCCATACACTCCTGGGAGCTAGCTGAACACATTGGATGGCAAGAGGTATTTATGTGCAGCCACCAGACAACAGCTAGCTACCAGTAGTGCATTGCTGCTCCTAAGTTATCTAGGTATGTTTTTCAACAAAGGATACTGAAATAACAAAGTAAATTAGTAAATTGAAAAGTTGATTAAAATTGTGTGCCTTATCAAAAATTCACTTTAAAGAGACTTTACTGTCGCTTTAATCTTTCTTACCAATGGTAATAGAATGCTTGTGAATCTTGTCTTTTTGAATGTGTTCGGCCACCTAAATAATTTTAGATATCATCTAAACATCTAGTTTATACTGTACAAAGTCATTTGAAAACCAATACAAAACTAAGGTGTATGGAGTAAACATAGATCCCAATGTTTCTTAGATAAAGACATATGTTATTTAGCAGTATTATAGCATATAGTGGTTATGATAACTTCTTTACATTTTCATGTTGATGTTTGTACTGAGAGAGATGACGTTGCACCAGGTGGTTCAGGATGTCCTGTGAAGGCCACTGTCTGAGCTGTTGGTGTATGGTGTTGCTTTTCCCATCATTCTCTGAAATATGTTTTACTGGTGGTTGAACATGTATTGAAGAAGTAATGCCCGTGCTCTCTCTTACTCTGCTGTTCAATGAAAACAGAAGGATGTGTTACTGGAGATAACTACTTTAATCAATCAAGCCCAATTACAATTTCTTATGATTTTAAAGTCTCATAAAGAAACATTCAACTTTAAATTAATTAAGTTAAAATTAATTATATGTAATACTACTTATTAACTTAAAATAAAGTGATTTAATGGGAGATGATAAAAAGGTACTATGTAAACTGGCAAGTTTAAAAAGTTATAAGATTTAAAAAGAAAAATTAATGCTTAACAGTTGCTGGTAATTTATAATCAGTATTGATGAAAGCTTGGCCATAATTAGAAAAGATATCTCAATGTAAATAAAAATTTAAGTGAGACACCCACATAAGGATTCCATGAGCACATTTCACATGATAGCAACAAGAAGATTATAAGTATTGGAAACCATATATACATGTTCAAATCAACCAATGAAATCCCAAAGCCGAAAATAAAACAATAATTCAAAAGACTATGGCCTCTAGTTATCAAGGTCTGTCGGACCTGATCCAACAGTGCGGATCAGGTCCGACAGACCTCGCTGAATACGGCGAGCAATACGCTCGCCGTATTCAGCATTGCACCAGCAGCTCACAAGAGCTGCTGGTGCAACGCCGCCCCCTGCAGACTCGCGGCCAATAGGCCGCCAGCAGGGGGGTGTCAATCAACCCGATCGTACTCGATCGGGTTGATTTCCGGCGAAGTCTGTCCGCCTGCTCAGAGCAGGCGGACAGGTTATGGAGTAGCAGTCTTTGTGACCGCTGCTTCATAACTGCTGTTTCTGGCGAGCCTGCAGGCTCGCCAGAAACACGGGGCATCAAGCTCCATTCGGAGCTTGATACATATGCCCCGAAGACTAATACATTATACTTCTAAGTAAACAGAACTTATACCTTACTAAAATAAAATGCTAAAACTTTGTCATCTGAATTATAAAAATTGTCTAATAAAGCATAGTTACAGGGACATGAAACCCAAAAAAATATTTCATGATTCAAATAGAACATACAATTTTAAACAACTTTCCAATTTACTTATATTATCTAATTTGCTTAATTCTCTTAGGCCTAGATTTAGAGTTCGGCGGTAGCCGTCAAAACCAGCGTTAGAGGCTCCTAACGCTGGTTTTGGGCGCCCGCTGGTATTTGGAGTCAGTGATTAAAGGGTCTAACGCTCACTTTACAGCCGCGACTTTTCCATACCGCAGATCCCCCTACGCCATTTGCGTAGCCTATCTTTTCAATGGGATCTTCCTAACGCCGGTATTTAGAGTCGTTTCTGCAGTGAGCGTTAGAGCTCTAACGACAAGATTCCAGCCGCCTGAAAATAGCAGGAGTTAAGAGCTTTCTGGCTAACGCCGGTTTATAAAGCTCTTAACTACTGTACCCTAAAGTACACTAACACCCATAAACTACCTATGTACCCCTAAACCGAGGTCCCCCCACATCGCCGCCACTCGATTAAAAATTTTAACCCCTAATCTGCCGACCGCCACCTACGTTATACTTATGTACCCCTAATCTGCTGCCCCTAACACCGCCGACCCCTGTATTATATCTATTAACCCCTAACTTGCCCCCCACAACGTCGCCGCAAGCTACTTAAAATAATTAACCCCTAATCTTCCGACCGCAAATCGCCGCCACCTACGTTATCCCTATGTACCCCTAATCTGCTACCCCTAACATCGCCGACCCCTATGTTATATTTATTAACCCCTAATCTGCCCCCCACAACGTCGCCGACACCTACCTACACTTATTAACCCCTAATCTGCCGAGCGGACCTGAGCGCTACTATAATAAAGTTATTAACCCCTAATCCGCCTCACTAACCCTATCATAAATAGTATTAACCCCTAATCTGCCCTCCCTAACATCGCCGACACCTACCTTCAATTATTAACCCCTAATCTGCCGACCGGAGCTCACCGCTATTCTAATAAATGTATTAACCCCTAAAGCTAAGTCTAACCCTAACACTAACACCCCCCTAAGTTAAATATAATTTTTATCTAACGAAATAAATTAACTCTTATTAAATAAATAATTCCTATTTAAAGCTAAATACTTACCTGTAAAATAAATCCTAATATAGCTACAATATAATTTATAATTATATTATAGCTATTTTAGGATTAATATTTATTTTACAGGCAACTTTGTAATTATTTTAACCAGGTACAATAGCTATTAAATAGTTAAGAACTATTTAATAGTTACCTAGTTAAAATAATAACAAATTTACCTGTAAAATAAATCCTAACCTAAGATATAATTAAACCTAACACTACCCTATCAATAAAATAATTAAATAAACTACCTACAATTACCTACAATTAACCTAACACTACACTATCAATAAATTAATTAAACACAATTGCTACAAATAAATAAAATTAAATAAACTATCTAAAGTACAAAAAATAAAAAAGAACTAAGTTACAGAAAATAATAAAATATTTACAAAGATAAGAAAAATATTACAACAATTTTAAACTAATTACACCTACTCTAAGCCCCCTAATAAAATAACAAAGCCCCCCAAAATAAAAAATTCCCTACCCTATTCTAAAATACAAATATTACAAGCTCTTTTACCTTACCAGCCCTGAACAGGGCCCTTTGCGGGGCATGCCCCAAGAATTTCAGCTCTTTTGCCTGTAAAAAAAAACATACAATACCCCCCCCCAACATTACAACCCACCACCCACATACCCCTAATCTAACCCAAACCCCCCTTAAATAAACCTAACACTACCCCCCTGATGATCTTCCTACCTTGTCTTCACCATGCCAGGTTCACCGATCCGTCCTGGCTCCAAGATCTTCATCCAACCCAAGCGGGGGCTAGACATCCACTGAAGAAGTCCAGAAGAGGGTCCAAAGTCTTCCTCCTATCCGGCAAGAAGAGGACATCCGGACCGGCAAACATCTTCTCCAAGCGGCATCTTCTATCTTCTTCCATCCGATGACGACCGGCTCCATCTTGAAGACCTCCAGCGCGGATCCATCCTCTTCTTCCGACGACTAGACGACGAATGACGGTTCCTTTAAGGGACGTCATCCAAGATGGCGTCCCTCGAATTCCGATTGGCTGATAGGATTCTATCAGCCAATCGGAATTAAGGTAGGAATTTTCTGATTGGCTGATGGAATCAGCCAATCAGAATATAGTTCAATCCGATTGGCTGATCCAATCAGCCAATCAGATTGAGCTCGCATTCTATTGGCTGTTCCGATCAGCCAATAGAATGCGAGCTCAATCTGATTGGCTGATTGGATCAGCCAATCGGATTGAACTTGATTCTGATTGGCTGATTCCATCAGCCAATCAGAAAATTCCTACCTTAATTCCGATTGGCTGATAGAATCCTATCAGCCAATCGGAATTCGAGGGACGCCATCTTGGATGACGTCCCTTAAAGGAACCGTCATTCGTCGTCTAGTCGTCGGAAGAAGAGGATGGATCCGCGCTGGAGGTCTTCAAGATGGAGCCGGTCGTCATCGGATGGAAGAAGATAGAAGATGCCGCTTGGAGAAGATGTTTGCCGGTCCGGATGTCCTCTTCTTGCCGGATAGGAGGAAGACTTTGGACCCTCTTCTGGACTTCTTCAGTGGATGTCTAGCCCCCGCTTGGGTTGGATGAAGATCTTGGAGCCAGGACGGATCGGTGAACCTGGCATGGTGAAGACAAGGTAGGAAGATCATCAGGGGGGTAGTGTTAGGTTTATTTAAGGGGGGTTTGGGTTAGATTAGGGGTATGTGGGTGGTGGGTTGTAATGTTGGGGGGGGGGGGGTATTGTATGTTTTTTTTTACAGGCAAAAGAGCTGAAATTCTTGGGGCATGCCCCGCAAAGGGCCCTGTTCAGGGCTGGTAAGGTAAAAGAGCTTGTAATATTTGTATTTTAGAATAGGGTAGGGAATTTTTTATTTTGGGGGGCTTTGTTATTTTATTAGGGGGCTTAGAGTAGGTGTAATTAGTTTAAAATTGTTGTAATATTTTTCTTATCTTTGTAAATATTTTATTATTTTCTGTAACTTAGTTCTTTTTTATTTTTTGTACTTTAGATAGTTTATTTAATTTTATTTATTTGTAGCAATTGTGTTTAATTAATTTATTGATAGTGTAGTGTTAGGTTAATTGTAGGTAATTGTAGGTAGTTTATTTAATTATTTTATTGATAGGGTAGTGTTAGGTTTAATTATATCTTAGGTTAGGATTTATTTTACAGGTAAATTTGTTATTATTTTAACTAGGTAACTATTAAATAGTTCTTAACTATTTAATAGCTATTGTACCTGGTTAAAATAATTACAAAGTTGCCTGTAAAATAAATATTAATCCTAAAATAGCTATAATATAATTATAATTTATATTGTAGCTATATTAGGATTTATTTTACAGGTAAGTATTTAGCTTTAAATAGGAATCATTTATTTAATAAGAGTTAATTTATTTTGTTAGATAAAAATTATATTTAACTTAGGGGGGTGTTAGTGTTAGGGTTAGACTTAGCTTTAGGGGTTAATCCATTTATTAGAATAGCGGTGAGCTCCGGTCGGCAGATTAGGGGTTAATAATTGAAGGTAGGTGTCGGCGATGTTAGGGAGGGCAGATTAGGGGTTAATACTATTTATGATAGGGTTAGTGAGGCGGATTAGGGGTTAATAACTTTATTATAGTAGCGCTCAGGTCCGCTCGGCAGATTAGGGGTTAATAAGTGTAGGCAGGTGTCGGCGACGTTGTGGGGGGCAGATTAGGGGTTAATAAATATAACATAGGGGTCGGCGATGTTAGGGCAGCAGATTAGGGGTACATAGGGATAACGTAGGTGGCGGCGGTTTACGGAGCGGCAGATTAGGGGTTAAAAGTGTAATGCAGGGGTCAGCGATAGCGGGGGCGGCAGATTAGGAGTTAATAAGTGTAAGGTTAGGGGTGTTTAGACTCGGGGTACATGTTAGGGTGTTAGGTGCAGACGTAGGAAGTGTTTCCCCATAGGAAACAATGGGGCTGCGTTAGGAGCTGAACGCTGCTTTTTTGCAGGTGTTAGGTTTTTTTTCAGCTCAAACAGCCCCATTGTTTCCTATGGGAGAATCGTGCACGAGCACGTTTTTGATGCCGGCCGCGTCCGTAAGCAACTCTGGTATCGAGAGTTGCATTTGCGGTAAAAATGCTCTACTCTCCTTTTTTGGAGCCTAACGCAGCATTTGTTTGAACTCTCGATACCAGAGTTAAATTTATGGTGCGGCCAGAAAAAAACCCGCGGAGCGTTAACAGCCCTTTTACCGCCGAACTCTAAATCTAGGCCTAAGTATCCTTTGTTAAAAGAAGCAGTAATGCGCTACTGGGAGCTAGCTGAAAGACAGTGACAAGAGGAATATATGTGCATCCACCAATAAGCAGCTTCTAAGCCTACCTAGGTATACTTTTCAACAAAGGATACAAAGAGAAAATAATAATCAGATAATAGAAATAAATTGAAAAGTTATTAAATATTCCATGCTCTTCCTTAATCATGAAAAAAAAAATCAGTTTCATATCCATTTAAGGTAAACAACAATCCTATGCTTAATATCACAATGGACAAAATTACAATTTAAATAAATATGCATTTATTTTACCTAAGTACAACACAAACTTACAAAGGCAAAAGTGACAACAAATACAAATATTTAGTAGAAATCAAATATTAAGCATTAGAAAAGCACAATGCTTTTCAGATAATCTGAATTTTTTTACAAACTAATATTATTATTAGCTACATATATAATAATCTGTAAATAAATAGTAATTTAAATATAAATGTGCAATTATGTATTGTGTAAATATAATGAATTCAAATTCAAATATATGACAGGAAAAAAGGCAACATTAATCAGAACAATTAAACTACATACATACACATGCACACACATGTTAGACTAAGATCCCAATTTTAATATAAAAGCATAGGTTATTTTTGCAAAAATTTTTTGCAGCATTTAAAAATCTTTCCTTTATTTTAAGTAGATGTGCACTAATATCCCCTGTTTTGTGTAACTATTTTTTTTCTCATTGGCAGTACTCCTTAAGATGTATTTAAACTCTATTTTTATAAGATGTGACAAAATAAACTTTGTGGATTTGTATTAAAAATCCATTGGTTAAAGCACTCCACCCAAGCTCAGCTGTGCTCATGACAGTGTATTGTAGTTGTATATAAAGCCATGGAGTCTCATTCTATTTTAAAAAGAGACGCGGGAATGATTTAGCCCATAAAGACAAACTATGTGTGTGTGTGTGTGTGTGTATATATATATATATATATATATATATATATATATATATATATATACACACATTTTAATAACCATTAAAAAATAATACATTTTTATTATATATTGACTAATATAGACATGTGACTATAACAAGGGAAAATACTGGGGTTGTCAAAAAAAAATAATTGTTGGTAGTAAAAGTATTGACTTGTATATAAACCAGTATATAAACCAGCATCACATTCAGAATTTAATTATTGCTCCTTTTTCTAGGTTTAAAAAAATCCAAAAACTTATTTCTGAACCTTATTTCCACTTTGTACCTTTTTTGGGATATGATCTATTGGCATAAAAAATATAAGCTAACAAGTTTACTGAAAAATGTAGCAAACAGCATTTTCAGAGGGACAAAAAAGTTATTTTATTTCTCATTTAGAGGGTTTGTTATCCTACCCATATACTGATTAGGAACAAAAAGTACAGATAAAGAAATCACAAAATATTATATATTGTACAGATGATACTTTGTAAATATTGATCATTTGAAATTCTATCATTTGAAATTCTATCATTTAAATCTATCTGAAGATAACATATTAATAGAAGATTTACATGGAATTGTTCAACATTTAAAAATGCCATTCCTATTTTATGATTATTTGTTGATTCGCTGTTTAATTTATCTTTAAGAGGTTTTCTTTTGGCTGAAAATCACACTCCTGTTATTAGTACAAAATATTATCACCAAAGAATATGTTCTTATTTCATAATTATCTGGCATAATTTAATATACTCCTTCTTATATGATGTAGGTAATATGCAGTATTAACAGTACTATATTCATTTTGTTGGATTCATTTCTATGCTGGGACTGTTTAAAAAAAGTCAGTTTTAAATACTATGACACATTAATGCTGAAAGGGACATGAACGTGAAAAAAAAGAAAATACACTATTGTGCTAGACTATCCCCTAGATTACGAGTTTTGCGTTAACAGGGGTGCGGTGCTAGCGAGCAGTTTATGCTCACCGCTCACTTGCAAACAGCGCTGGTATCACAGGTTTTTACAAATCCAGAAAAGTGAACGGAGAGCAAAATTTAGCTCCACATCTCACCTCAATACCAGCGCTGCTTATGGTAGCGGTGAGCTGGCTAAACGTGCTCATGCACAATTTCCCCATAGGAATCATAGGAATCAATGGGGGAGAGCCGGCTAAAAAAAAAACTAACACCTGCAAAAAAGCAGCATAAAACTCCTAACGCAGCCCCATTGATTCCTATGGGAAAATAAAAGTTATGTCTACACCTAACACCCTAACATGAACCCTGAGTCTAAACACCCCTAATCTTACACTTATTAACCCCTAATCTGCCGCCCCCGACATCGTCGACACCTACATTATATTAGTAACCCCTAATCTGCCGCTCCGGATACCGCTGCCACCTACATTATATGTATTAACCCCTAATCTGCTGCCCCTAACATCGCTGAACCCTACATTTTATTTATTAACCCCTACTCTGCCGCCCCCAATGTCGCCGCCACCTACCTACACTTATTAACCCCTAATCTGCCACCCCCAACGTCGGCGCCACTATATTAAAGTTCTTAACCCCTAAACCTAAGTAACCCTAACCCCCCTAACTTAAATATAATTTAAATAAATCTAAATACAATTACTACAATTAACTAAATTATTCCTATTTAAAACTAAATACTTACCTATAAAATAAACCCTGAGATAGCTACAATATAACTAATAGTTACATTGTAGCTATCTTAGGGTTTATTTTTATTTTACAGGCAAGTTTGTATTTATTTTAACTAGGTATAATAGTTATTAAATAGTTATTAACTATTTAATAGCTACCTAGTTAAAATAAAGACAAATTTACCTGTAAAATAAAACCTAACCTAAGTTACAATAACACCTAACACTACACTACAATAAAATTAATTCCCTAAATTAACTACAATTAAATACAATTAAATAAAATTATCTAAAGTAAGAAAAAAAACACTAAATTACAGAAAATAATAAAATAATTACAAGTTTTTTTAAACTAATTACACCTAATCTAATCCCCCTAATAAAATAAAAAAGCCCCCCAAAATAATAAAAAGCCCTACCCTATACTAAATTACAAATAGCCCTTAAAAGGGCCTTTTGCGGGGCATTGCCCCAAAGTAATCAGCTCTTTTACCTGTAAAAAAAAGTACAATACCCCCCCAACATTAAAACCCACCACCCACACACCCAACCCTACTCTAAAACCCACCCAATCCCCCCTTAATAAATCCTAACACTAACCCCTTGAAGATCACCCTACCTTGAGAAGTCTTCACCCAACCGGGCCAAGTCCTCAACGAAGCTGGGCGAAGTGGTCCTCCAGACCGGCAGAAGTCTTTATCCAAGCCGGGAAGAAGAGGTCCTCTAGACTGGCAGAAGTCTTCATCCAGACAGCATCTTCTATCTTCATCCATCCGGCGTGGAGCGGGTCTATCTTCAAGACATCCGACGCGGAGCATCCTTCCTGGCCGACGACTACCTGACGAATGAAGATTCGAGTGACATCATCCAAGATGGCATCCCTTCAATTCCGATTGGCTGATAGAATTCTATCAGCCAATCGGAATTAAGGTAGGAAAAATTCTATTGGCTGATTGGAACAGCCAATAGAATGCAAGCTCAATCCTATTGGCTGTTCTAATCAGCCAATAGGATTAAAGTTCAATCCTATTGGCTGATTGGATCAGCCAATAGGATTTTTTCTACCTTAATTCCGATTGGCTGATAGAATTCTATCAGCCAATCGGAATTGAAGGGACGCCATCTTGGATGACTTCACTTAAAGGAACCTTCATTCGTCGGGTAGTCGTCGGCCAGGAAGGATGCTCCGCGTCGGATGTCTTGAAGATGGACCCGCTCCGCGCCCGATGGATGAAGATAGAAGATGCCGTCTGGATGAAGACTTCTGCCCGTCTGGAGGACCTCTTCTTCCTGGCTTGGATGAAGACTTCTGCCCATCTGGAGGACCACTTCGCCCGGCTTCGTTGAGGACTTTGGCCCGGTTGGGTGAAGACTTCTCAAGGTAGTTAATAACTATTTAATAAATATTCTACCTAGTTAAAATAAATGCAAAGTTGCCTATAAAATAAAAATAAATCCTAAGCTAGCTACAATGTAACTATTAGTTATATTGTAGCTATCTTAGGGTTTATTTTATAGGTAAGTATTTAGTTTTAAATAGGAATAATTTAGTTAATTGTAGTAATTTTATTAAATTATATTTAAGTTAGGGGGGTTAGGGTTAGATTTAGGTTTAGTTGTTAATAACTTTAATATAGTGGCGGTGACGTTGGGGGCGGCAGATTAGGGGTTAATAAATGTAGGTAGGTGGCGGCGATGTTAGGGACGGCAGATTAGGGGTTAATAAAATGTAACTAATGTTTGCGAGGCGGGAGTGCGGCGGTTTAGGGGTTAATATATTTATTATAGTGGCGGCGATGTCCGGTTCGGCAGATTAGGGGTTCAAATATTTATTATAGTGTTTGCGATGTGGGGGGGCCTCGGTTTAGGGGTTAATAGGTAGTTTATGGGTGTTAGTGTACTTTTAAACCCTTTAGTTAAGAGTTTTATGCTACGGCGTTAGACCATAAAACTCTTAACTACTGACTTTTAAATGCGGTACCAGGCTTGACAGGAGAGGGTCTACCGCTCACTTTTTGGAAGACTCGTAATACCAGCACTGTGCAAGTCCCATTGAAAAAATAGGATACGCAATTGATGTAAGTGGATTTGCAGTATTTTTTAGTCTGGCCAAAAAAGTGAGTGGTACACCTGTACCTGCAAGACTCGTAATACCAGCGGGCGTTAAAAAGCAGCGTTAGGACCTCTTAACGCTGCTTTTTAATGCTAACGCACAACTCGTAATCTAGCCGTATGTGTTTAACTTATTTAACTAGTGAGCCAATGATACAATGTATATGTGTATAGTGACCAATCACCAGCTAGCTCCCACTATTGAATTGCTGCTCATGAACATCATTTATATAATATGCTTTTCAACAAAAGATAGCAAGAGAACAAGCTACATTTGATAACAGAAGAAAACAGAAAGTCTCTTAAAATTGCATGCTTTTCCTCACGGGAGATCTATTTCATAGGTTCTTTGTTATCGGTCGTAGAGATTTATCTCCTAACTCCCTTTTCAGATCGACAATATACTCTCATATACCATTACCTCTACTGATAACTGTTTCAGTACTGGTTTGGCTATCTGCTATATGTGGATGGGTGTCTTTCGGTAAGTATGTTTTTTATTACTTAAGACACCCCAGCTATAGTTTGGCACTTTATGCATTTATATAAAGTTCTAAATACATGTATTGTACTTATATTTGCCATGAGTCAGGTTCATGTATTTCCTTGTGCAGACTATCAGTTTCATATTTAGGGAAAATAAACATATTAAGAAATATTTTTCTTACCTGGGGTTTAATCTTTTTTTCAAATTGACTACATTTTTTCTTGAAAATTGCGGGCAGTACTAGGCCCGCGGGTGCGCCAAATGCTAGACTTTATTGCGTCATTTTTGCCGCGAGAATTGTTGGCGTGAAAAGTACGTCCGTTGACGCAAGTTCGTCATTTCCGGCGTCGTTCTTGACGCCGAAGCCTTACACACGTTTGCGTCAGTGACGCAAGCGTGTCATTTCCGGATATTGTTGGTGGCAAAAAAATTTCAGTTACGTTGTGCGTCATACTTGGCGCCAAATTTTTAATTAATTTAATACCCCATTGCTGTTTGTCTCTTGCCTTTTTCTATGTCAGAGGGCTATGCTATTTGCATTTTTTCCCATTCCTGAAACTGTCATATAAGGAAATTGATAATTTTGCTTTATATGTTGTTTTTTTCTTTCACATCTTGCAAGATGTCTCAATCTGATCCTGCTTCAGAAGTATCTGTTGGAACTTTGCTGCCCGACATCGGTTCTACCAAAGCTAAGTGCATTTGTTGTAAGATTGTGGAAATTATATCTCCGAATGTCATTTGTAATAGTTGCCATGATAAACCTTTACATGCAGATAGTGTGTCCATCATTAATAGTACATTGCCAGTTGCAGTTCCTTCAACTTCTAATGTACATGATATACCTATGAATTTTAAAGAATTTGTTACTGATTATATTCAGAAGGCTTTATCTGCATTTCCACCTTCTAATAAACGTAAGAGGTCTTTTAAAACTTTTCACTCAGTTGATGAAATTTCAAATGACCGACAACATAATGATTTATCCTCCTCTGATGAGGATCTATCTGATACAGAAGATCCTTCCTCAGATATTGACAATGACAAATCTACTTATTTATTTAAAATGGAGTATATTCGTTCTTTATTAAAAGAAGTGTTAATTACTTTGGATATTGAGGAAATCAGTCCACTTGACGTTAAGTCTAGTAAACGTTTAAATGCTGTTTTTAAACCTCCTGTGGTTACTCCAGAGAGGTTTTTCCTATTCCTGATGCAATTTCTGATATGATTTCTAAGGAATGGAATAAGCCAGGTACTTCTTTTATTCCTTCTTCCAGGTTTAAAAAAATTGTATCCTTTACCAGCAATTTCTATAGAGTTTTGGGAAAAAGTCCCCAAAGTTGATGGGGCTATTTCTACTCTTGCTAAACGTACCACTATTCCTATGGAAGATAGTAATTCCTTTAAGGATCCTTTAGATAGGAAGCTTGAATCTTATCTAAGGAAAGCCTATTTATACTCAGGTCATCTTCTCAGACCTGCAATTTCTTTGGCTGATGTTGCGGCTGCATCAACCTTTTGGTTGGAAAATTTAGCGCAACAAGAATTGGATTCTGACATATCTAGCATTGTTCGCTTACTGCAACATGCTAATCATTTTATTTGTGATGCCATTTTTGATATTATCAAAATTGATGTTAGATCCATGTCTTTAGCTATTTTAGCTTTGTGGCTTAAATCTTGGAATGCTGATATGACATCTAAGACTAGATTACAATCTCTTTCTTTCCAAGGCAATAATTTATTTGGCTCTCAGTTGGATTCTATTATTTCAACTGTTACTGGGGGAAAGGAAGTTTTTCTGCCTCAGGATAAAAAAACCTAAGGGTAAATCTAAGGCTTCTAACAGTTTTCGTTCCATTCGTCAAAATAAGGAACAAAAATCTAATCCTTCCCCCAAGGAATCTGTTTCCAATTGGAAGCCTTCCACAAATTGGAATAAATCCAAGCCATTTAAGAAACCAAAGTCAGTCCCTAAGTCCGTATGAAGGTGCAGCCCTCATTCCAGCTCAGCTGGTAGGGGGCAGATTAAGTTTTTTTCAAAGATATTTGGATAAATTCTGTCCAAAATCAATGGATTCAGAGCATTGTCTCTCAAGGGTATCAAATAGGATTCAGAGTAAGACCTCCTGTGAGAAGATTTTTTCTCTCACGCATCCCAGCAAATCCAGTAAAAGCTCAGGCTTTCCTGAAGTGTGTTTCAGACCTGGAGTTTTCAGGGGTAATCATGCCGGTTCCTTTTCAGGAACAAGGTCTGGGGTTTTATTCAAATCTATTCATTGTCCCAAAGAAGGAAAATTCATTCAGACCAGTTCTGGATCTAAAAATTTTGAATCGTTATGTAAGAGTACCAACTTTCAAGATGGTGACTATAAGGACTATTCTGCCTTTTGCTCAGCGAGGACATTATATGTCCACAATAGACTTGCAGGATGCATACCTTCATATTCCGATTTATCCAGAACATTATTCGTTCCTGAGATTCTCTTTTCTAGACAAGCATTACCAATTTGTTGTTCTTCCATTTGGCCTAGCAACAGCTCCAAGAATCTATTCAAAGGTTCTAGGTGCCCTACTCTCTGTAATCAGAGAACAGGGTATTGCAGTGTTTCCTTATTTGGACGATATCTTGGTACTAGCTCAGTCTTTACGTTCTGCAGAATCTCACATGAATCAACTAGTGTTGTTTCTTCAAAAACATGGTTGGAGGATCAATTTACCAAAAAGTTTCTTGATTCCTCAGACAAGGGTCACCTTTTTAGGTTTCCAGATAGATTCAGTGTCCATGACTCTGTCTCTAACAGACAAGAGACGTTTGAAATTAGTTGCAGCCTGTCGGCACCTTCAGTCTCAGTCATTCCCTTCAGTGGCTATGTGCATGGAAGTTTTAGGCCTCATGACTGCAGCATCGGACGCGATTCCTTTTGCTCGCTTTCACATGAGACCTCTCCAGCTTTGTATGCTGAATCAATGGTGCAGGGATTATACAAAGATATCAGTTAATATCCTTAAATCCCAATGTTCGACACTCTCTGACGTGGTGGTTAAATCACCAGCGTTTAGTTCAAGGGGCTTCTTTTGTTCGGCCAACCTGGACTGTGATAAAACCTGGACTGTGATAACTACAGATGCAAGTCTTTCAGGTTGGGGAGCTGTTTGGGGATCTCTGACAGCACAAGGGGTTTGGAAATCTCAAGAGGCGAGATTACCAATCAATATTTTAGAACTTCGTGCAATTCTCAGAGCTCTTCAGTTTTGGCCTCTGTTGAAGAGAGAACCGTTCATTTGCTTTCAGACAGCCAATATCACAACTGTGGCATATGTCAATCATCAGGATGAGACTCACAGTCCCCAAGCCATGAAAGAAGTTTCTCGGATACTTGCTTGGGCAGAGTCCAGCTCCTGTTTAATTTTTGCGGTGCATATCCCAGGTGTAGACAATTGGGAGGCGGATTATCTCAGCCGTCAGACTTTACATCCAGTGGAGTGGTCTCTCCATCCAGATGTGTTTTCTCAGATTGTTCAGATGTGGGGTCTTCCAGAGATAGATCTGATGGCCTTTCATCTAAACAAGAAACTTCCCAGATACCTGTCTAGGTCCAGGGATGTTCAGGCGGAAGCAGTGGATGCGCTGACACTTCCATGGTGTTATCAACCTGCTTACATCTTTCCGCCTCTAGTTCTTCTTCCAAGAGTGATCTCCAAAATCATCATGGAACAATTGTTTGTGTTGCTGGTGGCTCCAGCCTGGACACACAGGTTTTGGTATGCGGATCTTGTTCGGATGTCCAGTTGCCAACCTTGGCCACTTCCGTTAAGGTCGGACCTACTGTCTCAAGGTCCATTTTTCCATCAGGATCTCAAATCATTAAATTTGAAGGTATGGAAATTGAACGCTTAGCGCTAAGTCATAGAGGTTTCTCTGACTCAGTGATTAATACTATGTTACAAGCACATAAATCTGTCTCTAGAAAGATTTATTATCGAGTTTGGAAGACTTACATTTCATGGTGTTCTTCTCATAAATTCTCTTGGCATTCTTTTAGAATTCCTAGAATTTTACAGTTTCTTCAGGATGGTTTGGATAAAGGTTTGTCAGCAAGTTCATTGAAGGGACAAATCTCTGCGCTTTCTGTTTTATTTCACAGAAAGATTGCTAAACTTCCTGATATTCACTGTTTTGTACAGGCTTTAGTTCATATTAAGCCTGTCATTAAATCAATTTCTTATCCTTGGAGTCTTAATTTGGTTTTGAAGACGTTACAGGCTCCTCCATTTGAGCCTATGCATTCTTTGGACATTAAACTACTTTCTTGGAAAGTGTTGTTCCTTTTGGCTATCTCTTCTGCTAGAAGAGTTTCTGAGCTTTCTGCTCTTTCTTGTGAGTCTCCTTTTCTGATTTCTCATCAGGATAAGGAGGTTTTGCGGACTTCATTTCAATTTTTACCTAAGGTTGTGAATTCTAACAACATTAGTAGAGAAATTGTTGTCGCTTCCTTGTGTCCTAATCCTAAGAATTCTTTGGAAAGATCCTTACATTCTTTGGATGGGGTAAGAGCTTTGAAATATTATGTTGAAGCTACTAAGGATTTCAGGAAGACTTCTAGTCTATTTGTTATATTTTCGGGTCCTAGGAAAGGTCAGAAGGCTTCTGCTATATCCTTGGCTTCTTGGTTAAAGCTTTTGATTCATTCAGCTTATTTGGAGTCGGGTAAGACCCCGCCTCAGAGAATTACAGCTCATTCTACTAGATCAGTCTCCACTTCGTGGGCTTTTAAGAATGAAGCTTCAGTTGATCAGATTTGCAAAGCAGCAACTTGGTCCTCTTTGCATACATTTACTAAATTCTACCGTTTTTATGTATTTGCTTCTTCAAAAGTAGTTTTTGGTAGAAAAGTTCTTCAGGCAGCTGTTTCAGTTTGATTCTTCTGCTGATGTTTTAAGTTTTTCTTGTCATTAAAAGAATAAACTTATAATTTGGGTTGTGGATTATTTTTTCAGCGGAAAATGGCTGTTTTTTATTTTATCCCTCCCTCTCTAGTGACTCTTGCGTGGAGTTCCACATCTTGGGTATTGATATCCCATACGTCACTAGCTCATGGACTCATGCCAATTACATGAAAGAAAACATAATTTATGTAAGAACTTACCTGATAAATTCATTTCTTTCATATTAGCAAGAGTCCACGAGGCCCACCCTCTTTATGGTGGTTATGATTTTTTGTATAAAGCACAATTATTTCCAAATTCCTTTGTTGATGCTTTTTACTCCTTTCTTTATCACCCCACTACTTGGCTATTCGTTAAACTGAATTGTGGGTGTGGTGAGGGGTGTATTTATAGGCATTTTGAGGTTTGGGAAATATTGCCCCTCCTGGTAGGATTGTATATCCCATACGTCACTAGGTCATGGACTCTTGCCGATATGAAAGAAATGAATTTATCAGGTAAGTGCTTACATAAATTATGTTTTTTGTGCACGTCAGTTTGCAAGCGTATTACGAGTTGAATGTAAAATGTTATCACTCTCACGCTGACCCGACGCGTGCAAAAAGGCGAACTTAGAATATTGCATGCACAATAACCTATTCCCCCATAGAAGTCAAAGGAGCAAAAAAAGTGGGGGAAAAACACAACTTGCATGTAAACCCGATTGCATATTCTCATGTGCACTAACCCGACATGAAAATATGAATATTTCACATTCCAATGTTCTGCACATAGCAGAAAATATTCTATTTATTCTTAAAAACATATTTCTACATATATAACAGCGGGTGTTCCAGCACTCCAACCTTGGTAAATCTCAAGTACCTGGGTGCAATCCTCAAAAGAACATACAAAACTGGTTTTGGAAATGAAGGGCACTCTCAGGATTTGTGATAATTGCGTGTCAGTAAAAACTTTTTTTTAATTATTCTTAACAACAACATTTGTTAATAGTCGACGTTTCAGCTTTCACAGAAGCCTTCATCAAGACGAATCACATCTGTAGAATAAAAGAAAAAACAACCAATATTTGCAACCATATGTGATAAACAATCGTGATAATATATACACCCATCATCAGATAAGTATGCTAATCAAATAAAAACAGGATTAAACCAGTATGTCAAAACAAGGATATTCAGCTAAACGCGCCCACTATGGCCACAACATGCCACACAACAGCACCAACGTTCAAAGTAACTCATATCCAACACAGCTGCGTCTTAACACCAAAATAAATCATAAGGGAACAAGCTTGGAGAAGGAACCACAGGTCAGCCAAAAAAAGAGATGTACTAAACACAACATTACTATGTCAAAAGTAGAAGAGCGCATATTGAGCCCCAGAGAATCAGTCTCATAAGGCATTATATGAGAGACCAGTGTAAGCAATAGAACATAGTGGAGTCCGGGATAGGCAGGTGTCAATGGCAATACAATCTAAGTTTATACAGAACCAGGATGTATAATGTACACTGTCAAATACCACAACAACAAAATATATAAGCGGTCGTTTGAACATGGAGTTAGCATCTAACAAGTTAAATCAGCATAGCTTACATAGCGAGCTAAAATAGTACAACAAAATATATAAAAATTACTCTCTTCCCAGTACAATCAGACTAATGTGGTAAAATAGTAGACCATTTGCACAGACCCATATATATATACAACAACATGTGATTGCAGACGCTGCACAAGAACAGGGAAATAACAGACAAAACATAATTTATGTAAGAACTTACCTGATAAATTCATTTCTTTCATATTAGCAAGAGTCCATGAGCTAGTGACGTATGGGATATACATTCCTACCAGGAGGGGCAAAGTTTCCCAAACCTCAAAATGCCTATAAATACACCCCTTACCACACCCACAAATCAGTTTAACGAATAGCTAAGAAGTGGGGTGATAAGAAAAAAGTGCGAAAGAATAAAAAATAAGGAATTGGAATAATTGTGCTTTATACAAAAAAATCATAACCACCACAAAAAGGGTGGGCCTCATGGACTCTTGCTAATATGAAAGAAATGAATTTATCAGGTAAGTTCTTACATAAATTATGTTTTCTTTCATGTAATTAGCAAGAGTCCATGAGCTAGTGACGTATGGGATAATGAATACCCAAGATGTGGATCTTCCACGCAAGAGTCACTAGAGAGGGAGGGATAAAATAAAGACAGCCAATTCCGCTGAAAAATAATCCACACCCAAAACAAAGTTTAAATCTTATAATGAAAAAAACTGAAATTATAAGCAGAAGAATCAAACTGAAACAGCTGCCTGAAGTACTTTTCTACCAAAAACTGCTTCAGAAGAAGAAAACACATCAAAATGGTAGAATTTAGTAAAAGTATGCAAAGAAGACCAAGTGGCTGCTTTGCAAATCTGATCAACTGAAGCTTCATTCCTATATGCCCAGGAAGTAGAAACTGACCTAGTCGAATGAGCTGTAATCCTTTGAGGCGGAGATCTACCCGACTCAACATAAGCATGATGAATCAAAGACTTTAACCAAGATGCCAAGGAAATGGCAGAAGCCTTCTGACCTTTCCTAGAACCAGAAAAAATAACAAATAGACTAGAAGTCTTTCTGAAATCTTTAGTAGCTTCAACATAATATTTCAAAGCTCTAACTACATCCAAAGAATGCAACGATCTTTCCTTAGAATTCTTAGGATTAGGACACAATGAAGGAACCACAATTTCTCTACTAATGTTGTTAGAATTCACAACCTTAGGAAAAAATTTAAATGAAGTTCGCAACACCGCCTTATCCTGATGAAAAATCAGAAAAGGAGACTCACAAGAAAGAGCAGATAATTCAGAAACTCTTCTAGCAGAACAGATGGCCAAAAGAAACAAAACTTTCCAAGAAAGTAATTTAATATCCAACGAATGCATAGGTTCAAACGGAGGAGCTTGAAGAGCCCCCAGAACCAAATTCAAACTCCAAGAAGGAGAAATTGACTTAATAACAGGTTTTATACGAACCAAAGCCTGTACAAAACAATGAATATCAGGAAGACTAGCAATCTTTCTGTGAAAGAGAACAGAAAGAGCAGAGATTTGTCCCTTCAAGGAACTTGCAGACAAACCTTTATCCAAACCATCCTGAAGAAACTGTAAAATTCTAGGAATTCTAAAAGAATGCCAAGAAAAATGATGAGAAGAACACCAAGAAATGTAAGTCTTCCAGACTCGATAATATATCTTCCTAGATACAGATTTACGAGCCTGTAACATAGTATTAATTACGGAGTCAGAGAAACCTCTATGACTGAGAATCAAGCGTTCAATCTCCATACCTTCAAATTTAAGGATTTGAGATCCTGATGGAAAAAAGGACCTTGCGATAGAAGGTCTGGTCTTAACGGAAGAGTCCACGGTTAGCAAGCAGCCATCCGGACAAGATCCGCATACCAAAAACTGTGAGGCCATGCTGGAGCCACCAGCAGAACAAACGAACGCTCCTTTAGAATCTTGGAAATCACTCTTGGAAGAAGAACTAGAGGCGGAAAGATATAGGCAGGATGATACTTCCAAGGAAGTGACAAAGCATCCACTGCTTCTGCCTGAGGATCCCTGGATCTGGACAGATACCTGGGAAGCTTCTTGTTTAGATGAGAAGCCATCAGATCTATTTCTGGAAGTCCCCACATTTGAACAATCTGAAGAAATACCTCTGGGTGAAGAGACCATTCGCCCGGATGTAACGTTTGGCGACTGAGATAATCCACTTCCCAATTGTCTATACCTGGGATATGAACCGCAGAAATTAGACAGGAGCTGGATTCCGCCCATACCAGTATTCGAGATACTTCTTTCATAGCCAGAGGACTGTGAGTCCCTCCTTGATGATTGACATATGCCAAGGTTGTGACATTGTCCGTCTGAAAACAAATGAACGACTCTCTCTTTAGAAGAGGCCATGACTGAAGAGCTCTGAAAATTGCACGGAGTTCCAAAATGTTGATTGGTAATCTCACCTCCTGAGATTCCCAAACCCCTTGTGCTGTCAGAGACCCCCAAACAGCTCTCCAACCTGTCAGACTTGCATCTGTTGAGATCACAGTCCAGGTCGGAAGAACAAAAGAAGCCCCCTGAACTAAACGATGGTGGTCTGTCCACCACGTCAGAGAGTGTCGTACAATCGGTTTTAAAGATATTAATTGAGATATCCCTGCACCAATGGTTCAGCATACAGAGCTGAAGAGGTCGCATGTGAAAACGAGCAAAGGGGATCGCGTCCGATGCAGCAGTCATAAGACCTAGAATTTCCATGCATAAGGCTACCGAAGGGAATGATTGAGACTGAAGGTTTCGACAAGCTGAAACAAATTTCAGACGTCTCTTGTCCGTCAGAGACAGAGTCATGGACACTGAATCTATCTGGAAACCTAAAAAGGTTACCCTTGTCTGAGGAATCAACAAACTCTTTGGTAAATTGATCCTCCAACCATGTTCTTGAAGAAACAATACAAGTCGATTCGTATGAGATTCTGCTAAATGTGAAGACTGAGCAAGTACCAAGATATCGTCCAAATAAGGAAATACCACAATACCCTGTTCTCTGATTACAGATAGAAGGGCACCGAGAACCTTTGTAAAAATCCTTGGAGCTGTTGCTAGGCCAAACGGCAGAGCCACAAACTGGTAATGCTTGTCTAGGAAAGAGAATCTCAGAAACTGATAGTGATCTGGATGAATCGGAATATGCAGATATGCATCTTGTAAATCTATTGTGGACATATAATGCCCTTGCTGAACAAAAGGCAGAATAGTCCTTATAGTTACCATTTTGAATGTTGGTATCCTTACATAACGATTCAATATTTTTAAATCCAGAACTGGCCTGAAGGAATTCTCCTTCTTTGGTACAATGAAGAGATTTGAGTAAAACCCCAGCCCCTGTTCCAGAACTGGAACTGGCATAATTACTCCAGCCAACTCTAGATCTGAAACACATTTCAGAAATGCTTGAGCCTTCACTGGATTTATTGGGACACGGGAAAGAAAAAAATCTTCTTGCAGGAGGCCTTATCTTGAAGCCTATTCTGTACCCTTGTAAAACAATGTTCTGGATCCAAAAATTGCGAAACGAATTGATCCAAATTTCTTTGAAAAATCGTAATCTGCCTCCTACCAGCTGGGCTGGAATGAGGGCCGCACCTTCATGTGGACTTGGGAGCTGGCTTTGGCTTTCTAAAAGGCTTGGATTTATTCCAGACTGGAGATGGTTTATCCTGTGGTAAAAAAGTTCCTTTCCCCCCAGTAACAGTTGAAATAATAGAATCCAACTGTGAACCAAACAATTTATTACCCTGGAAAGAAAGGGAAAGCAAAGTTGACTTAGAAGACATATCAGCATTCCAAGTTTTAATCCATAAAGCTCTTCTAGCTAAAATAGCTAAAGACATATACCTGACATCAACCCTAATGATATCAAAGATGGCATCACAAATAAAGTTATTAGCATGTTGAAGAAGATTAACAATGCTATGAGTATTATGATCTGTTACTTGTTGTGCTAAAGCTTCCAACCAGAAAGTTGAGGATGCAGCAACATCTGCCAAAGATATAGCAGGTCTAAGAAGATTACCTGAACATAAGTAAGCTTTTCTTAGAAAGGATTCAATTTTTCTATCTAAAGGATCCTTAAAGGAAGTACTATCTGCCGTAGGAATAGTAGTACGTTTAGCAAGAGTAGAGATAGCCCCATCAACCTTAGGGATTTTGTCCCAAAACTCTAATCTGTCAGATGGCACAGGATATAATTGCTTAAACCGTTTAGAAGGAGTAAATGAATTACACAAATTATTCCATTCCCTAGAAATTACTTCAGAAATAGCATCAGGGACGGGAAAAACATCTGGAATAACTACAGGAGGTTTAAAAACCGTATTCAAACGTTTAGATTTAGTATCAAGAGGACCAGATTCCTCTATTTCTAATGCAATTAAGACTTCTTTAAGCAAAGAACGAATAAATTCCATTTTAAATAAATATGAAGATTTATCAGTATCCACCTCTGAAACAGAATCCTCTGAACCAGAGGAATCATTATCAGAATCAGAATGATGATGTTCATTTAAAAATTCATCTGAAAAATGAGAAGTTTTAAAAGACCTTTTACGTTTACTAGAAGGAGGAATAACAGACATAGCCTTCTTAATACATTTAGAAACAAAATATCTTATGTTAACAGGAACACCGTGAATATTAGATGTTGATGGAACAGCAACAGGTAATGGAACATTACTAAAGGAAATATTATCGGCATTAACAAGTTTGTCATGACATTCATTACAAACAACAGCCGGAGGAACAGATACCACAAGTTTACAACAAATACACTTAACTTTGGTAGATCCAGCATCAGGCAGCAATTTTCCAGAAGTATCTTCTGATTCAGGGTCAATCTGAGACATCTTGCAATATGTAATAGAAAAAACAACATATAAAGCAAAATTAATCAAATTCCTTAAAAGACAGTTTCAGGAATGGGAAAAAATGCCAATGAACAAGCTTCTAGCAACCAGAAGCAAATAAACAATGAGACTTAAATAATGTGGAGACAATAATGACGCCCATATTTTTTAGCGCCAAAAAAGACGCCCACATTATTTGTCGCCTAAATGCTTTAAGCGCCAAAAATGACGCCACATCCGGTAACGCCGACATTTTTGGCGCAAAAACGTCAAAAAAATGACAAGAAAATTTTTTTGCGCCAAAAAAGTCAGCGCCAAGAATGACGCAATAAAATGAAGCATTTTTAGCCCCCGCGAGCCTAACAGCCCACAGGAGAAAAAAGTCAAATTTTAAGGTAAGAAAAATTGATGATTCAAATGCATTATCCCAAATAATGAAACTGACTGTCTGAAATAAGGAATGTTGAACATCCTGAATCAAGGCAAATAAATGTTTAAACACATATACAGGGAGTGCAGAATTATTAGGCAAATGAGTATTTTGACCACATCATCCTCTTTATGCATGTTGTCTTACTCCAAGCTGTATAGGCTCGAAAGCCTACTACCAATTAAGCATATTAGGTGATGTGCATCTCTTTAATGAGAATCGGTGTGGTCTAATGACATCAACACCCTATATCAGGTGTGCATAATTATTAGGCAACTTCCTTTCCTTTGGCAAAATGGGTCAAAAGAAGGACTTGACAGGCTCAGAAAAGTCAAAAATAGTGAGATATCTTGCAGAGGGATGCAGCACTCTTAAAATTGCAAAGCTTCTGAAGCGTGATCATCGAACAATCAAGCGTTTCATTCAAAATAGTCAACAGGGTCGCAAGAAGCGTGTGGAAAAACCAAGGCGCAAAATAACTGCCCATGAACTGAGAAAAGACAAGCGTGCAGCTGCCAAGATGCCACTTGCCACCAGTTTAGCCATATTTCAGAGCTGCAACATCACTGGAGTGCCCAAAAGCACAAGGTGTGCAATACTCAGAGACATGGCCAAGGTAAGAAAGGCTGAAAGACGACCACCACTGAACAAGACACACAAGCTGAAACGTCAAGACTGGGACAAGAAATATCTCAAGACTGATTTTTCTAAGGTTTTATGGACTGATGAAATGAGAGTGAGTCTTGATGGGCCAGATGGATGGGCCCGTGGCTGGATTGGTAAAGGGCAGAGAGCTCCAGTCCGACTCAGACGCCAGCAAGGTGGAGGTGGAGTACTGGTTTGGGCTGGTATCATCAAAGATGAGCTTGTGGGGCCTTTTCGGGTTGAGGATGGAGTCAAGCTCAACTCCCAGTCCTACTGCCAGTTTCTGGAAGACACCTTCTTCAAGCAGTGGTACAGGAAGAAGTCTGCATCCTTCAAGAAAAACATGATTTTCATGCAGGACAATGCTCCATCACACGCGTCCAAGTACTCCACAGCGTGGCTGGCAAGAAAGGGTATAAAAGAAGAAAATCTAATGACATGGCCTCCTTGTTCACCTGATCTGAACCCCATTGAGAACCTGTGGTCCATCATCAAATGTGAGATTTACAAGGAGGGAAAACAGTACACCTCTCTGAATAGTGTCTGGGAGGCTGTGGTTGCTGCTGCACGCAATGTTGATGGTGAACAGATCAAAACACTGACAGAATCCATGGATGGCAGGCTTTTGAGTGTCCTTGCAAAGAAAGGTGGCTATATTGGTCACTGATTTGTTTTTGTTTTGTTTTTGAATGTCAGAAATGTATATTTGTCAATGTTGAGATGTTATATTGGTTTCACTGGTAAAAATAAATAATTGAAATGGGTATATATTTGTTTTTTGTTAAGTTGCCTAATAATTATGCACAGTAATAGTCACCTGCACACACAGATATCCCCCTAAAATAGCTATAACTAAAAACAAACTAAAAACTACTTCCAAAACTATTCAGCTTTGATATTAATGAGTTTTTTGGGTTCATTGAGAACATGGTTGTTGTTCAATAATAAAATTAATCCTCAAAAATACAACTTGCCTAATAATTCTGCACTCCCTGTATTTAGAACTTTATATAAAAGTGCCCAACCATAGCTTAGAGTGTCATAAAAATAAGACTTACTTACCCTTGGACACTCATCTACATGTAGTAGAAAGCCAAACCAGTACTGAAACGAGAATCAGTAGAGGTAATGGTATATATAAGAGTATATCGTCGATCTGAAAAGGGAGGTAAGAGATGAATCTCTACGACCGATAACAGAGAACCTATGAAATAGACCCCGTAGAAGGAGATCATTTAATTCAAATAGGCAATACTCTCTTCACATCACTCTGACATTCACTGCACACTGAGAGGAAAACCGGGCTCCAGCCTGCTGCGAAGCGCATATCAACGAAGAATCTAGCACAAACTTACTTCACCACCTCCATGGGAGGCAAAGTTTGTAAAAATTGATTTGTGGGTGTGGTGAGGGGTGTATTTATAGGCATTTTGAGGTTTGGGAAACTTTGCCCCTCCTGGTAAGAATGTATATCCCATACGTCACTAGCTCATGGACTCTTGCTAATTACATGAAAGAAAAGCCCATTACCCTATTTAACCAAAGAATAAACATCTAGGCTATATCAAGTTAACAACGGAATGAGCCAAAGTGGTTGCGGACGTAGTGTGGTCAAACTACATGTGTCGCTATATAAACAACACTAACAACCCCATATGTGCATCAAAGACAGAAAAAACAACTCGCATATAATACGGATAAAAATAAATAGAAATATCCACACACAATGGTTATCAGTAAATTACATATTAAAGCAAAATAGCACGCCAAGTATACATGTTGACAGTATAATCACATAGGCCTAGATTTAGAGTTCGGCGGTAGCCGTCAAAACCAGCGTTAGAGGCTCCTAACGCTGGTTTTGGGCGCCCGCTGGTATTTGGAGTCAGTGATTAAAGGGTCTAACGCTCACTTTACAGCCGCGACTTTTCCATACCGCAGATCCCCCTACGCCATTTGCGTAGCCTATCTTTTCAATGGGATCTTCCTAACGCCGGTATTTAGAGTCGTTTCTGCAGTGAGCGTTAGAGCTCTAACGACAAGATTCCAGCCGCCTGAAAATAGCAGGAGTTAAGAGCTTTCTGGCTAACGCCGGTTTATAAAGCTCTTAACTACTGTACCCTAAAGTACACTAACACCCATAAACTACCTATGTACCCCTAAACCGAGGTCCCCCCACATCGCCGCCACTCGATTAAAATTTTTAACCCCTAATCTGCCGACCGCCACCTACGTTATACTTATGTACCCCTAATCTGCTGCCCCTAACACCGCCGACCCCTGTATTATATCTATTAACCCCTAACTTGCCCCCCACAACGTCGCCGCAAGCTACTTAAAATAATTAACCCCTAATCTTCCGACCGCAAAGCGCCGCCACCTACGTTATCCCTATGTACCCCTAATCTGCTACCCCTAACATCGCCGACCCCTATGTTATATTTATTAACCCCTAATCTGCCCCCCACAACGTCGCCGACACCTACCTACACTTATTAACCCCTAATCTGCCGAGCGGACCTGAGCGCTACTATAATAAAGTTATTAACCCCTAATCCGCCTCACTAACCCTATCATAAATAGTATTAACCCCTAATCTGCCCTCCCTAACATCGCCGACACCTACCTTCAATTATTAACCCCTAATCTGCCGACCGGAGCTCACCGCTATTCTAATAAATGTATTAACCCCTAAAGCTAAGTCTAACCCTAACACTAACACCCCCCTAAGTTAAATATAATTTTTATCTAACGAAATAAATTAACTCTTATTAAATAAATAATTCCTATTTAAAGCTAAATACTTACCTGTAAAATAAATCCTAATATAGCTACAATATAAATTATAATTATATTATAGCTATTTTAGGATTAATATTTATTTTACAGGCAACTTTGTAATTATTTTAACCAGGTACAATAGCTATTAAATAGTTAAGAACTATTTAATAGTTACCTAGTTAAAATAATAACAAATTTACCTGTAAAATAAATCCTAACCTAAGATATAATTAAACCTAACACTACCCTATCAATAAAATAATTAAATAAACTACCTACAATTACCTACAATTAACCTAACACTACACTATCAATAAATTAATTAAACACAATTGCTACAAATAAATAAAATTAAATAAACTATCTAAAGTACAAAAAATAAAAAAGAACTAAGTTACAGAAAATAATAAAATATTTACAAAGATAAGAAAAATATTACAACAATTTTAAACTAATTACACCTACTCTAAGCCCCCTAATAAAATAACAAAGCCCCCCAAAATAAAAAATTCCCTACCCTATTCTAAAATACAAATATTACAAGCTCTTTTACCTTACCAGCCCTGAACAGGGCCCTTTGCGGGGCATGCCCCAAGAATTTCAGCTCTTTTGCCTGTAAAAAAAAACATACAATACCCCCCCCCAACATTACAACCCACCACCCACATACCCCTAATCTAACCCAAACCCCCCTTAAATAAACCTAACACTACCCCCCTGATGATCTTCCTACCTTGTCTTCACCATGCCAGGTTCACCGATCCGTCCTGGCTCCAAGATCTTCATCCAACCCAAGCGGGGGCTAGACATCCACTGAAGAAGTCCAGAAGAGGGTCCAAAGTCTTCCTCCTATCCGGCAAGAAGAGGACATCCGGACCGGCAAACATCTTCTCCAAGCGGCATCTTCTATTTTCTTCCATCCGATGACGACCGGCTCCATCTTGAAGACCTCCAGCGCGGATCCATCCTCTTCTTCCGACGACTAGACGACGAATGACGGTTCCTTTAAGGGACGTCATCCAAGATGGCGTCCCTCGAATTCCGATTGGCTGATAGGATTCTATCAGCCAATCGGAATTAAGGTAGGAATTTTCTGATTGGCTGATGGAATCAGCCAATCAGAATCAAGTTCAATCCGATTGGCTGATCCAATCAGCCAATCAGATTGAGCTCGCATTCTATTGGCTGTTCCGATCAGCCAATAGAATGCGAGCTCAATCTGATTGGCTGATTGGATCAGCCAATCGGATTGAACTTGATTCTGATTGGCTGATTCCATCAGCCAATCAGAAAATTCCTACCTTAATTCCGATTGGCTGATAGAATCCTATCAGCCAATCGGAATTCGAGGGACGCCATCTTGGATGACGTCCCTTAAAGGAACCGTCATTCGTCGTCTAGTCGTCGGAAGAAGAGGATGGATCCGCGCTGGAGGTCTTCAAGATGGAGCCGGTCGTCATCGGATGGAAGAAGATAGAAGATGCCGCTTGGAGAAGATGTTTGCCGGTCCGGATGTCCTCTTCTTGCCGGATAGGAGGAAGACTTTGGACCCTCTTCTGGACTTCTTCAGTGGATGTCTAGCCCCCGCTTGGGTTGGATGAAGATCTTGGAGCCAGGACGGATCGGTGAACCTGGCATGGTGAAGACAAGGTAGGAAGATCATCAGGGGGGTAGTGTTAGGTTTATTTAAGGGGGGTTTGGGTTAGATTAGGGGTATGTGGGTGGTGGGTTGTAATGTTGGGGGGGGGGGTATTGTATGTTTTTTTTTACAGGCAAAAGAGCTGAAATTCTTGGGGCATGCCCCGCAAAGGGCCCTGTTCAGGGCTGGTAAGGTAAAAGAGCTTGTAATATTTGTATTTTAGAATAGGGTAGTGAATTTTTTATTTTGGGGGGCTTTGTTATTTTATTAGGGGGCTTAGAGTAGGTGTAATTAGTTTAAAATTGTTGTAATATTTTTCTTATGTTTGTAAATATTTTATTATTTTCTGTAACTTAGTTCTTTTTTATTTTTTGTACTTTAGATAGTTTATTTAATTTTATTTATTTGTAGCAATTGTGTTTAATTAATTTATTGATAGTGTAGTGTTAGGTTAATTGTAGGTAATTGTAGGTAGTTTATTTAATTATTTTATTGATAGGGTAGTGTTAGGTTTAATTATATCTTAGGTTAGGATTTATTTTACAGGTAAATTTGTTATTATTTTAACTAGGTAACTATTAAATAGTTCTTAACTATTTAATAGCTATTGTACCTGGTTAAAATAATTACAAAGTTGCCTGTAAAATAAATATTAATCCTAAAATAGCTATAATATAATTATAATTTATATTGTAGCTATATTAGGATTTATTTTACAGGTAAGTATTTAGCTTTAAATAGGAATCATTTATTTAATAAGAGTTAATTTATTTCGTTAGATAAAAATTATATTTAACTTAGGGGGGTGTTAGTGTTAGGGTTAGACTTAGCTTTAGGGGTTAATACATTTATTAGAATAGCGGTGAGCTCCGGTCGGCAGATTAGGGGTTAATAATTGAAGGTAGGTGTCGGCGATGTTAGGGAGGGCAGATTAGGGGTTAATACTATTTATGATAGGGTTAGTGAGGCGGATTAGGGGTTAATAACTTTATTATAGTAGCGCTCAGGTCCGCTCGGCAGATTAGGGGTTAATAAGTGTAGGCAGGTGTCGGCGACGTTGTGGGGGGCAGATTAGGGGTTAATAAATATAACATAGGGGTCGGCGATGTTAGGGCAGCAGATTAGGGGTACATAGGGATAACGTAGGTGGCGGCGGTTTACGGAGCGGCAGATTAGGGGTTAAAAGTGTAATGCAGGGGTCAGCGATAGCGGGGGCGGCAGATTAGGAGTTAATAAGTGTAAGGTTAGGGGTGTTTAGACTCGGGGTACATGTTAGGGTGTTAGGTGCAGACGTAGGAAGTGTTTCCCCATAGGAAACAATGGGGCTGCGTTAGGAGCTGAACGCTGCTTTTTTGCAGGTGTTAGGTTTTTTTTCAGCTCAAACAGCCCCATTGTTTCCTATGGGAGAATCGTGCACGAGCACGTTTTTGATGCCGGCCGCGTCCGTAAGCAACTCTGGTATCGAGAGTTGCATTTGCGGTAAAAATGCTCTACGCTCCTTTTTTGGAGCCTAACGCAGCATTTGTTTGAACTCTCGATACCAGAGTTAAATTTATGGTGCGGCCAGAAAAAAACCCGCGGAGCGTTAACAGCCCTTTTACCGCCGAACTCTAAATCTAGGCCATAGTGAGTTATGTCTAACACAAGAGAATATAATCAAACACACTAAGCAGCGTTATGCGAACGAAACAACTAATAGTAAATATTACTGTAGATAATATCAGTTTAAAGTAAAAAGACTCTATCACATAGTTGTCAAGACGCTACAATTAACCGTATCTCATACCGGCATCTAGCCATGCTCACCAAACTGAAGATATCGTATACCCCATAGGGAAACCGGAAGCCTGTAAATATGCATACACGACCTGTCATAGGTCAATTAGGGGTGTGTGTAAGTGTACGTAGCGTAATCAGCTGTAACATTGTCAAGCCACAATCAGAGTTTGTGAATCTGGCCATGCGCATGCGTATTGGGCTCTAAACGTCAGCACATATACTCTGTGCTTTGCCGTCATTAAACCAGTAGAAACAATTGTGGACAATATAGACTTATAACACCTGCTGGCCTCGACATACACAGGACAGAATTCCATACAATACCTGCATGTAATGTTTTAAGAGTGGCTGAGGGAAAACCAAGCCGCCAAAACAGCACTAACACATAAAGGCACACCCATAAGTAATAATAAACATACAAAGTATAATAGTAGCCTTCATTAAAGGTGCTTAAACATAAGAAATTACAGGGGCTATAATATAATCGATCCGTCACCATGGGAGCTACCTCAGATATTAAAAATGGCTATTAAACCATTAAAAATACCCAAAGAGTCAAAATGTAACATTCTTAAGGATCCAAGGTAACATGAGTGGCACACAGCCAGCTGCAACAGGGGCGTGATCGAGGTGGCTGGAGTAAGTACAGTATACACGACTGTTAGGGCAAACTAAATTACCAATAACCACTGGTGGCAGCAAACTATGAGGAAACACCCCCAAAAGGCACTAACAGATCCGAAAGATAGAGTGCAAGGAACATGCACACCTGGGGTGTAGGAGACACATCAACAGAGAATACCGGTGCTAGCCTATGACAGTGTATTAGACATAATGGTCCGTTTTGAAAATACATAAGTGAACCGATCATGGGGTATATAGATTAGTACAAAAAATAGCCTAGAACAAATAATTAAAATTAAAGCAAAATACAGTCAATGTTAATAAAGCACAGAATAATCCAGATGTGCATTGAGCCCATGGGGGCTGAGCGTATTGAGTCTATATATCCATCGGCTTTCACAGCACAAAAGTTCTTTATGCCTGTTGCCACCTCTTCTGGGTGGAATCACTGTGTCAATCAGCATTGCTTTAAGTGAGGAAACAGGGTGTTTGTACTCCAAAAAATGTCGGGCTACCGGTTCATCCAATAGACCATCCTTGAGTGCAGCTCTAATTGTACTCTTGTGGTTTGCCAGTCTCTTCCGAAAGGTTGTGGTAGTTTTGTCTACATAGTATCTCCCACATGGACATGTGAGAAAGTAAACAACAAATTGAGAGGTGCAAGTGAGGCGGTGTCTTATCAGATACGTCTTGGTTGAGTGTGGATGATGGAATTTTTGTCCTGGTAACAAAGAATTGCAGGTAACACAATTCCCACATTTGAAACAACCTGGCTTGGTATTAGCCAACCAGGTCTGTGTCCTCCGCCAGGGATCCGTTTTCATTAGTAATGATTTAAGGCTGTGTCCACTCCTGTGCACTATTCTGGGCGGTGGCTTTTCAACAAAAGGCAACGTGTGGTCACCACTGATCAGGTGCCAATTTCGGCGAACAATGCCCCCTATTTTATTCGTGACCAGACTGAATGCAGTAACAAAATTAAGTTGCTGATTGTTTCCATCAATTTTTTGTTTTCTTTGGATAAGCATCGCTTGATCCAAATGGGCGACCTCATTCATTATCTGCTTCACTATCATCAAACTATACCCTCTCTCAAGGAATTTAGTCTTCATCTCTTTAAGCTGTACTGCTTGCTTACTTGGGTCGGAGTTGTTGCGAATAACTCTGAGAAACTGGGATTTGATAATCCCAGCTTTGAGTTGCGTAGGATGGAAGCTATCATTCTGTAACAACGTATTTCGATCAGTTGGCTTAGAATACAATGTGGTGTTAAGCTTGCACCCAGTCTCAGTGGTTGATTTGTAGATGCACAGGTCAAGGAAATGAATTTGTTCTTCACTGCTCTCGTTCTTGAAAGTAATTGAAGATTCAGCTTCATTCAAGTACTGTATCCATTGTGTTAGTTCTACACGGGTGCCTCCCCAGATGACAAATAAGTTGTCAATGTATCTTCTGTATAGTAAGATGTTGGGGTTACGGGCCAGGAAGATAAATTTTTTCTCAAACCATGCCATAAAGAGATTCGCATATGATGGCACCATGCTGGATCCCATGGCCGTACCTATCAGTTGCAAGTAGTATGCATCCTCGAATCGAAAATAATTGTGTGTTAGACACATTATTCAGGAGCCAGTCCAACAGAACCTCTCTGCAAATGGTCTACTATTTTACCACATTAGTCTGAT
Organism: Bombina bombina; assembly: GCF_027579735.1. Classification (NCBI taxonomy): domain Eukaryota; kingdom Metazoa; phylum Chordata; class Amphibia; order Anura; family Bombinatoridae; genus Bombina; species Bombina bombina. Next base: position 986,545,189 of record NC_069501.1, read on the forward strand.
TGCACTGGGAAGAGAGTAATTTTGATATATTTTGTTGTACTATTTTAGCTCGCTATCGCCTAGATTTAGAGTTCTGCGGCCAAAGGGGTGCGTTAGCTTTGCATGCTTTTTTTCCCACGCACCTTTTAAATACCGCTGGTATTTAGAGTTCACAGAATGGCTGGGTTTTCAGTGCGTTAGGCTCCAAAAAGGGAGCGTAGAGCATAATTTAACGCCACTGCAACTCTAGATACCAGCGGTGCTTGCGGACGCGGCCAGCTTCAAAAACGTGCTTGTGCACGATTCCCCCATAGAAAACAATGGGGCCATTTGAGCTGAAAAAAAACCTAACACCTGCAAAAAAGCTGCGTTCAGCTCCTAACGCAGCCCCATTGTTTTCTATGGGGAAACACTTCCTAAGTCTGCACCTAACACTCTAACATGTACCCCGAGTCTAAACACCCCTAACCTTACACTTATTAACCCCTATTCTGCCGCCCCCGCTATCGCTGACCCCTGCATATTATTATTAACCCCTAATCTGCCGCTCCGTACACCACCGCCACCTACATTATAGCTATGTACCCCTAATCTGCTGCCCCTAACACCGCCGACCCCTATATTATATTTATTAACCCCTAATCTGCCCCCCTCAACGTCGCCTCCACCTGCCTACACTTATTAACCCCTAATCTGCCGAGCGGACTGCACCGCTACTATAATAAAGTTATTAACCCCTAATCCGCCTCACTCCCGCCTCAATAACCCTATAATAAATAGTATTAACCCCTAATCTGCCCTCCCTAACATCACCGACACCTAACTTCAATTATTAACCCCTAATCTGCCGACCGAATCTCGCCGCTAATGTAATAAATGGATTAACCCCTAAAGCTAAGTCTAACCCTAACAGAATGCGAGCTAAATCTGATTGGCTGATCGGATCAGCCAATCGGATTGAACTTGATTCTGATTGGCTGATTCCATCAGCCAATCAGAATTTTCCTACCTTAATTCCGATTGGCTGATAGAATCCTATCAGCCAATCGGAATTCGAGGGACGCCATCTTGGATGACGTCCCTTAAAGGAACCGTCATTCTTCAGTTGGACGTCGGAGGAAGAAGATTGATCCGCGCTGGAGGTCTTCACGATGGAGCCATTCCTCATCGGATGAAGATAGAAGATGCCGCTTGGATCAAGATGGTTGCCGGTCTGGATCGCCTCTTCTTCCCGGATAGGATGAAGACTTTGGAGCCTCTTCTGGACCTCTTCAGCCGCCGGATGATGGATGCCTAGCCCCCGCTTGGGTTGGATGAAGATTTCGGAGCCAGGACCGATCGGTGATACCCGGCCAGGTGAAGATAAGGTAGGAAGATCTTCAGGGGCTTAGTGTTAGGTTTATTTAAGGGGGGTTTGGGTTAGATTAGGGGTATGTGGGTGGTGGGTTGTAATGTTGGGGGGAGGTATTGTATGTTTTTTTTTTACAGGCAAAAAGGTCCTTTTAAGGGCTGGTAAGGTAAAAGAGCTTTGAACTTTTTTAATTTAGAATTGGGTAGGGCATTTTTTTTATTTTGGGGGACTTTGTTATTTTATTAGGGGGTTTAGAGTAGGTGTAATTAGTTTAAAATTGTTGTAATATTTTTCTGATGTTTGTAAATATTTTTTTATTTTTTGTAACTTAGTTCTTTTTTATTTTTTGTACTTTAGTTAGTTTATTTCATTGTATTTATTTGTAGATATTGTATTTAATTAATTTATTGATAGTGTAGTGTTAGGTTTAATTGTAGGTAATTGTAGGTATTTTATTTAATTAATTTATTGATAGTGTAGTGTTAGGTTTAATTGTAACTTAGGTTAGGATTTATTTTACAGGTAATTTTGTAATTATTTTAACTATTTTAGCTATTAAATAGTTCTTAACTATTTAATAGCTATTGTACCTGGTTAAAATAAATACAAAGTTACCTGTAAAATAAATATAAATCCTAAAATAGCTTTAATATAATTATAATTTATATTGTAGCTATATTAGGGTTTATTTTACAGGTAAGTATTTAGCTTTAAATAGGAATAATTTATTTAATAAGAGTTAATTTATTTCGTTAGATTTAAATTATATTTAACTTAGGGGGGTGTTAGTGTTAGGGTTTGACTTAGCTTTAGGGGTTAATAAATTTATTACAGTAGCGGTGAGATTCAGTCGGCAGATTAGGGGTTAATAATTGAAGTTAGGTGTCGGTGATGTTAGGGAGGGCAGATTAGGGGTTAATACTATTTATTATAGGGTTATTGAGGCGGGAGTGAGGCGGATTAGGGGTTAATAACTTTATTATAGTAGCGGTGCGGTCCGCTCGGCAGATTAGGGGTTAATAAGTGTAGGCAGGTGGAGGCGACGTTGAGGGGGGCAGATTAGGGGTTAATAAATATAATATAGGGGTCGGCGGTGTTAGGGGCAGCAGATTAGGGGTACATAGCTATAATGTAGGTGGCGGGGGTGTACGGAGCGGCAGATTAGGGGTTAATAATAATATGCAGAGGTGAGCGATAGTGGGGGCGGCAGATTAGGGGTTAATAAATATAATATAGGGGTCGGCGGTGTTAGGGGCAGCAGATTAGGGGTACATAGGGATAACGTAGTTGGCGGCAGTGTACGGAGCGGAAGATTAGGGGTAAAAAATTTAAATATAGTGGCGGCGATGTGGGGGGACCTCGGTTTAGGGGAACATAGGTAGTTTATGGGTGTTAGTGTACTTTAGAGCACAGTAGTTAAGAGCTTTATAAACCGGCGTTAGCCCAGAAATCTCTTAACTACTGACTTTTTTCTGCGGCTGGAGTTTTGTCGTTAGATTTCTAACGCTCACTTCAGCCACGACTCTAAATACCGGCGTTAGAAAGATCCCATTGAAAAGATAGGATACGCAATTGACGTAAGGGGATCTGCGGTATGGAAAAGTCGCGGCTGGAAAGTGAGCGTTAGACCCTTTCCTGACTGACTCTAAATACCGGCGATAGCCCAAAACCAGCGTTAAGAGCCTCTAGCGCTGGTTTTCATGGCTACCGCCCAACTCTAAATAGGCCTATGTAAGATATGCTGATTTAACTTGTTAGATGCTAACTCCATGTTTAAACGACCGCTTATATCTTTTGTTGTTGTGGTATTTGACAGTGTACATTATATATCCTGGTTCTGTATAAACTTAGATTGTATTGCCATTGACACCTGCCTATCCCAGACTCTTGACTTTTGACACAGTAATGTTGTGTTTAGTACAGCTCTTTTTTTGGCTGACCTGTGGTTCCTTCTCCAAGCTTGTTCCCTTATGATTTATTTTAGTGTTAAGACGCAGCTGTGTTGGATATGAGTACTTTGAACGTTGGTGCTGTTGTGTGGCATGTTGTGGCCATAGTGGGCGCGTTTTGCTGAATATCCTTGTTTTGACATACTGGTTTAGTCCTGTTTTTATTTGATTAGCATAATTATCTGGTGATGGTGTATATATTATCATGATTGTTTTTCACATATGGTTGCAAATATTGGTTGTTTTTTTTTTTATTCTACAGATGTGATTCGTCTTGATGAAGGCTTCTGTGAAAGCCGAAACGTCGACTATTAACAAATGTTGTTATTAAGAATAATTTAAAAAAGTTTTTGCTGACACGCAATTATCACAAATCCTGAGAGTGCCCTTCATTCCCAAAACCAGTTTTGTATGTTCTTTTGAGGATTGCACCCAGGTACTTGAGATTTACCAAGGTTGGAGTGCTGGAACACCCGCTGTTTCAATTATATAAGACTATTTCCATGCACCCCCGGATTAATATATATATACCCTACCATTGTACTTTTGATTGACTCACCAATTGGTTTTAATTATCACATGAGGTGTTATTGGACATTACCAGTTTCTCTGTCTTGGATACCCTAGCAAACGCAACGATTGAAAGACACTTTACCATGAATATGGATGAACCATCACAAGCCTGTGGCCCACAATTGATTGGACACGAGAGGGTATAGTTTGATGATAGTGGAGCAGATAATGAATGAGGTCGCCCATTTGGATCAAGAAATGCTTATCCAAAGAAAACAAAAAATTGATGGAAACAATCAGCAACTTAATTTTGTTACTGCATTCAGTCCGGTCATGAATAAAATAGGGGGCATTGTTTGCCGAAATTGGCATCTGATCAGTGGTGACCACACGCTGCCTTTTGTTGAAAAGCCACCACCCAGAATAGTGCACAGGAGTGGACACAGCCTTAAATCATTACTAATGAAAACGGATCCCTGGCGGAGGACACAGACCTGGTTGGCTAATACCAAGCCAGGTTGTTTCAAATGTGGGAATTGTGTTACCTGCAATTCTTTGTTAACAGGACAAAAATTCCATCATCCACACTCAACCAAAACGTATCTGATAAGACACCGCCTCACTTGCACCTCTCAATTTGTTGTTTACTTTCTCACATGTCCATGTGGGAGATACTATGTAGGCAAAACCACCACAATCTTTCGGGAGAGACTGGCAAACCACAAGAGTACAATTAAAGCTGCACTCAAGGATGGTCTATCGGATCAACCGGTAGCCCGCCATTTTTTGGAGTACAAACACCCTGTTTCCTCACTTAAAGCAATGCTGATTGACACAGTGATTCCACCCAGAAGAGGTGGCAACAGGCATAAAGAACTTTTGTGCTGTGAAAGCCGATGGATATATAGACTCAATACGCTCAGCCCCCATGGGCTCAATGCACACCTGGATTATTCTGTGCTTTATTAACATTGACTGTATTTTGCTTTAATTTTAATTATTTGTTCTAGGCTATTTTTGTACTAATCTATATACCCCATGATCGGTTCACTTATGTATTTTCAAAACGGACCATTATGTCTATTACACTGTCATACGCTAGCACCGGTATTCTCTGTTGATATGTCTCCTACACCCCAGGTGTGCATGTTCCTTGCACTCTATCTTTCGGATCTGTTAGTGCCTTTTGGGGGTGTTTCCTCATAGTTTGCTGCCACCAGTGGTTATTGGTAATTTAGTTTGCCCTAACAGTCATGTATACTGTACTTACTCCAGCCACCTCAATCACGCCCCTGTTGCAGCTGGCTGTGTGCCACTGATGTTACCTTGGATCCTTAAGAATGTTACATTTTGACTCTTTGGGTATTTTTAATGGTTTAATAGCCATTTTTAATATCTGAGGTAGCCCCCATGGTGACGGATCGATTATATTATAGCCCCTGTCATTTCTTATGTTTAAGCACCTTTAATGAAGGCTACTATTATACTTTGTATGTTTATTATTACTTATGGGTGTGCCTTTATGTGTTAGTGCTGTTTTGGCGGCTTGGTTTTCCCTCAGCCACTCTTAAAACATTACATGCAGGTATTGTATGGAATTCTGTCCTGTGTATGTCGAGGCCAGCAGGTGTTATAAGTCTATATTGTCCACAATTGTTTCTACTGGTTTAATGACGGCAAAGCATGGAGTATATGTGCTGACATTTAGAGCCCAATACGCATGCGCATGGCCCGATTCACAAACTCTGATCGTGGCTGGACAATGTTACAGCTGATTACGCTACGTACACTTACACACACCCCTAATTGACATTTGACAGGTCGTGTATGCATATTTAAAGGCTTCCGGTTGCCCTATGGGGTATACAATATCTTCAGTTTGGTGAGCATGGCTAGATGCCTGTATGAGGTACGGTTAATTGTAGCGTCTTGGCAACTATGTGATAGAGTCTTTTTACTTTAAACTGATATTATCTACAGTAATATTTACTATTAGTTGTTTCGTTCGCATAACGCTGCTTAGTGTGTTTGATTATATTCTCTTGTGTTAGACATAACTCACTATGGCCTAGATTTGGAGTTCGGCGGTAGCCGTCAAAACCAGCGTTAGAGGCTCCTAACTCTGGTTTTGGCCGCCCGCTGGTATTTGGAGTCAGTGATTAAAGGGTCTAACGCTCACTTTTCAGCCGCGACTTTTCCATACCGCAGATCCCCCTACGCCATTTGCGTAGCCTATCTTTTCAATGGGATCTTTCTAACGCTGGTATTTAGAGTCGTTTCTGAAGTGAGCGTTAGAGCTCTAACGACAAGATTCCAGCCGCCTGAAAATAGCAGGAGTTAAGAGCTTTCTGGCTAACGCCGGTTCATAAAGCTCTTAACTACTGTACCCTAAAGTACACTAACACCCATAAACTACCTATGTACCCCTAAACCGAGGTCCCCCCACACCGCCGCCACTCGATTAAAATTTTTAACCCCTAATCTGCCGACCGCCACCTACGTTATACTTATGTACCCCTAATCTGCTGCCCCTAACCCCGCCGACCCCTGTATTACATTTATTAACCCCTAACCTGCCCCCCACAACGTCGCCACCAGCTACTTAAAATAATTAACCCCTAATCTTCCGACCGCAAAGCGCCGCCACCTACGTTATCCCTATGTACCCCTAATCTGCTACCCCTAACACCGCCGACCCCTATATTATATTTATTAACCCCTAATCTGCCCCCCTCAACGTCGCAGACACCTGCCTACACTTATTAACCCCTAATCTGCCGAGCGGACCTGAGCACTACTATAATAAAGTTATTAACCCCTAACCCGCCTCACTAACCCTATCATAAATAGTATTAACCCCTAATCTGCCCTCCCTAACATCGCCGACACCTAACTTCAATTATTAACCCCTAATCTGACGACCGGAGCTCAAGTTCAATCCGATTGGCTGATCCAATCAGCCAATCAGATTGAGCTCGCATTCTATTGGCTGTTCCGATCAGCCAATAGAATGCGAGCTCAATCTGATTGGCTGATTGGATCAGCCAATCGGATTGACCTTGATTCTGATTGGCTGATTCCATCAGCCAATCAGAAAATTCCTACCTTAATTCCGATTGGCTGATAGAATCCTATCAGCCAATCGGAATTCGAGGGACGCCATCTTGGATGACGTCCCTTAAAGGAACCGTCATTCGTCGGGAGACAACGGAAGAAGAGGATGGATCCGCGTCGCCTGCTTCAAGATGGACCCGCTCCGCACCGGATGGAAGAAGATTGAAGATGCCGCTTGGAGAAGATGTTTGCCGGTCCGGATGTCCTCTTCTTGCCGGATAGGAGGAAGACTTTGGAGCCTCTTCTGGACCTCTTCAGCACCGGATGATGGATCGCCAACCCCCGCTTGGGTTGGATGAAGATGTTGGAGCCAGGACGGATCGGTGAACCTGGTATGGTGAAGACAAGGTAGGAAGATCTTCAGGGGCTTAGTGTTAGGTTTATTTAAGGGGGGTTTGGGTTAGATTAGGGGTATGTGGGTGGTGGGTTGTAATGTTGGGGGGGGGTATGGTATGTTTTTTTTTACAGGCAAAAGAGCTGAAATCCTTGGGGCATGCCCCGCAAAGGGCCCTGTTCAGGGCTGGTAAGGTAAAAGAGCTTGTAACTTTTTTAATTTAGAATAGGGTAGGGCATTTTTTATTTTGGGGGGCTTTGTTATTTTATTAGGGGGCTTAGAGTAGGTGTAATTAGTTTAAAATTGTTGTAAGATTTTTCTTATGTTTGTAAATATTTTATTATTTTTTGTAACTTAGTTCTTTTTTATTTTTTGTACTTTAGCTAGTTTATTTAATTGTATTTATTTGTAGCAATTGTGTTTAATTAATTTATTGATAGTGTAGTGTTAGGTTAATTGTAGGTAATTGTAGGTAGTTTATTTAATTATTTTATTGATAGGGTAGTGTTAGGTTTAATTATATCTTAGGTTAGGATTTATTTTACAGGTAAATTTGTTATTATTTTAACTAGGTAACTATTAAATAGTTCTTAACTATTTAATAGCTATTGTACCTGGTTAAAATAATTACAAAGTTGCCTGTAAAATAAATATTAATCCTAAAATAGCTATAATATAATTATAATTTATATTGTAGCTATATTAGGATTTATTTTACAGGTAAGTATTTAGCTTTAAATAGGAATAAGTTATTTAATAAGAGTTAATTTATTTCGTTAGATGTAAATTATATTTAAATTAGGGGGTGTTAGTATTAGGGTTAGACTTAGCTTTAGGGGTTAATACATTTATTATAGTAGCGGTGAGGTCCGCTCGGCAGATTAGGGGTTAATAATTGAAGGTAGGTGTCGGCGATGTTAGGGAGGGCAGATTAGGGGTTAATACTATTTATGATAGGGTTAGTGAGGCGGATTAGGGGTTAATAACTTTATTATAGTAGCGCTCAGGTCCGCTCGGCAGATTAGGGGTTAATAAGTGTAGGCAGGTGTCGGCGACGTTGAGGGGGGCAGATTAGGGGTTAATAAATATAATATAGGGGTCGGCGATGTTAGGGCAGCAGATTAGGGGTACATAGGGATAACGTAGTTTGCGGCGGTTTACGGAGCGGCAGATTAGGGGTTAAAAAAAATATGCAGGGGTCAGCGATAGCGGGGGCGGCAGATTAGGGGTTAATAAGTGTAAGGTTAGGGGTGTTTAGACTCGGGGTACATGTTAGGGTGTTAGGTGCAGACGTAGGAAGTGTTTCCCCATAGGAAACAATGGGGCTGTGTTAGGAGCTGAACGCTGCTTTTTTGCAGGTGTTAGGTTTTTTTTCAGCTCAAACAGCCCCATTGTTTCCTATGGGAGAATCGTGCACGAGCACGTTTATGAGGCCGGCCGCGTCCGTAAGCAACTCTGGTATCGAGAGTTGCATTTGCGGTAAAAATGCTCTACGCTCCTTTTTTGGAGCCTAACGCAGCATTTGATTAAACTCTCGATACCAGAGTTAAATTTATGGTGCGGCCAGAAAAAAGCCCGCGGAGCGTTAACAGCCCTTTTACCGCCGAACTCCAAATCTAGGCCTATGTGATTATACTGTCAACTTGTATACTTGGCGTGCTATTTGGCTTTAATATGTAATGTACTGATAACCATTGTGTGAGGATATATCTATTTATTTCTATCCGTATTATATGCGAGTTGTTTTTTCTGTCTTTGATACACATATGGGGTTGTTAGCCTTGTTTATATAGCGACACATGTAGTTTGACCACAGTACGCCCGCAACCACTTTGGCTCATTCCGCTGTCAACTTGATATAGCCTAGATGTTTATTCTTTGGTTAAATAGGGTAATGGGCTTTTGTCTGTTATTTCCCTGTTCTCGTGCAGCGTCTGCAATCACATGTTGTTGTATATATATGGGTCTGTGCAAATGGTCTACTATTTTACCACATTAGTCTGATTGTACTGGGAAGAGAGTAATTTTGATATATTTTGTTGTACTATTTTAGCTCGCTATGTAAGCTATGCTGATTTAACTTGTTAGATGCTAACTCCATGTTCAAACGACCGCTTATATATTTTGTTGTTGTGGTATTTGACAGTGTACATTATACATCCTGGTTCTGTATTAACTTAGATTGTATTGCCATTGACACCTGCCTATCCCGGACTCCACTGTGTTCTATTGCTTACACTGGTCTCTCATATAATGCCTTATGAGACTGATTCTCTGGGGCTCAATATGCGCTCTTCTACTTTTGACACAGTAATGTTGTGTTTAGTACATCTCTTTTTTTGGCTGACCTGTGGTTCCTTCTCCAAGCTTGTTCCCTTATGATTTATTTTAGTGTTAAGACGCAGCTGTGTTGGATATGAGTTACTTTGAACGTTGGTGCTGTTGTGTAGCATGTTGTGGCCATAGTGGGCGCGTTTAGCTGAATATCCTTGTTTTGACATACTGGTTTAGTCCTGTTTTTATTTGATTAGCATAATATCTGGTGATTGGTGTATATATTATCACGATTGTTTATCACATATGGTTGCAAATATTGGTTGTTTTTTCTTTTATTCTACAGATGTGATTCGTCTTGATGAAGGCTTCTGTGAAAGCCGAAACGTCGACTATTAACAAATGTTGTTATTAAAAATAATTTTAAAAGTTTTTGCTGACACGCAATTATCACAAATCCTGAGAGTGCCCTTCATTCCCAAAACCAGTTTTATATATATATATACACACATAATTATATATAGTATAGATATATAGAGATATATATAGGAATATCTATTTATAAATACTTAAATTATATTCTGCTTTGTGCAGAACATTGGAATATGAAATATTTACAGTAAATATACAGTAAATCCGCTGCATATCGATAAATGCCAACAGCATACGGTCTCTGCATTTATCATTGCACCAGCAGTTCTTGTGAACTGCTGGTGCAATGCCGCCCCCTGCAGGGGGTGTCAATCAACCCGATCGTATGTTTTTCCATGTTTTCATCTACGTAAAGTGCCAGTAAACATTTCTATTTCTTATAGCACATATATATATATTCCAAATTTATATTATATTTATTTTTTTATTTTTTATTTAGATGTCAATCACCTACTATTGCCCGTCTCCTTCCCTGCTTCTTATGTGTATGCTGATCTATGCTGCGCTATTGTCAGGCTGCCACACACCTTTTTTCTTCTCGGAGAATAAATCCGCTCACCACACTTTGATTACTGTAAATAACAGGCCATTGCCTATCAACCCTGCCTAGGCTACACAAGCCAGCCTGTCCCTACTATCCATCCACTCTATGCCTAGACCCTCACAGTATTGATCCTTGAGATCCCCTCTCGCCGGTTGCTCTCTCAGTTTGGAGCATCTACTGCTTCTTCCACTCTGATCTGATGCTTTCTACCTCACTGCCACCATCTTACCCAGGGAAACACCATAGCGCAGCACCACGTAACCCGCACATGCCAAGGGCCTTTCCACTCCCACATGGGCAACTTAGCTTTCCATCACTGGTCCAGTCACCTTCCCTCCGCCCCCACAACAGTAGCTGAACAAGTGCGCATGTGCAATGGATCCGGCTATGTGAGGAGTAAAGCGGCGTGCATCCATAACTATTCAATGGCGCAACCGATTCATAGAGGCAAAAGGATGCGGTAGGGCCTTGGAGCAGCAGATTCAGTGAGGGGGAAGTCATAAGATTAGACAGTAAGAAAATTTAAACACAGATAATATAAATAATTAAAATAATAAGTGTTTAAAGGATTACAAGGAATGTGAAGCATAATTTTTTTAATAGATAAGTTTTTTTTATGTTTACTATCCCTTTATCTGCAAAGCGCTTTAATGCACATATATATATATATATATGTGTGTTTACATGTGCATATATATCTGTAATTACATAAATACATTTGTACACATGATAGACATATATATATATACACACTTATACATATTTAGACATGTATATGCATGTATCTCAAAGTTAAAGCCCTTTTCCTGCCTTTTTTTCTTACACCTGAGATCTTATATCTTTAAACCCTTATACCTTTTGTATGCAATTTTATTAAAAATAATTTTTATTAGATGGTGTTATTATGAATGTAACTGTACTTTGTAATGTATTTTTGATTTTTTGTGACACTTTTTTGTTTTGTGAAACAGTTAACCAGAGCTCTGAGGACGCATTAACCTGACGAAAGTTAACTTGAATTGCGCTTCAGCAATTGCGTTTACTTTCAACATGTAATACGAGCACAATTTAACTTGCGCTCCACTCGTAATCTAGCCCATTGTGCATAACAATTATGTTATAGTAGGTTATTATTATGCTCTCCCAGAATAACTGCCCATTTGTTCATGCTTTTGTGGTTTGTCAGCAATGTTCCCTGGTTAATTACTTTATTGCCAATAAAATAACTATTGGTTAGGAAAAATAAATAAATAGATACAGTTATATATTAATATAACACCTGCCAGTTCCGGAGTTATTTGACTTTATCAGCACAAACATTTTTATATTTTATCTGGCCGCTGTATCAGATCCCGGAGAGAGACAAACAATATCTTGTAGCAAGTATATCACAAGCAGAGATCTTGATTCTCATGTCAATGTGGTTATAAAGACTAACAATCTGGGGGTCGATCCGATAAAAATCGTCGCCCGCAAAAGCCGGCGACGCCAATATTTGCGCTAGTTTGGTATCACATATACGGCGTAACCTAGAAGTTACGCCCGTATATTTCTGCCGTCGCCCGTAGTTTTTTGGGCTATAGGTAGGTATACCAAACCAGCGCAGTTTGGTATCCAATATGCAGCGTAAGGACTTACGTGGCGAAAATGGAGAAATCTTACTCCATTTTCACCTCGCCACAAAAAGCAGCCGTAAGAAGCCTTACGCTGACTATTGGAGCCCCGTAACTCCCTAAACTAACTAGAAAATAAACCTAACACCTAACGCATGCGCAATGTCTATCTACCTGTCACCCGCGATCTGCTAAATAAAACCTAACACCTAACGCATGCGCAATGCCTATCTACCTGTCAACCGCGATCCCCCCCCCCCGAAATCCCTAATAAAGTTATTAACCCCTAAACCGCCGCTCCCGGACCCCGCCGCCATCTACATAAACTAACCCCCTACTGTGAGCCCCTAAAACCGCCGCCATCTACCTTATCTATCGCCTAATGTGAACCCCTTACACCGCTGTCATCTACCTTATCTATCCCCTAATGTGAACCCCTTACACCGCTATCATCTACCTTATCTATCCCCTAATCTGACCCCTTACACCGCCGCCACCTATATAAAAAATATTAACCCCTAATCTAATCCCCCTATACCGCCGCCAGCTATATTAATATTATTAACCCCTAATGTAAGCCCCTTACACCGCCGCCATCTCTATTAAAATGATTAACCCCTAATTTAATCTACCTACCCCGCCGCCAGCTATGTTATCTATATTAACCCTAAGTATATTATAGTTAATATAGGTATTACATTATATATATTAACTATATTAACCCTAATTATATTAGGGTTAATATAGTTAATATAGTTACTATAGTATTTATATTAACTATATTAACTCTATCTAACCCTAACACCCCTAACTAAATTTATATTAAATTAATCTAATTCATTTATAAACTAAAATACTCCTATTTAAATCTAAATACTTACCTATAAAATAAACCCTAAGATAGCTACAATATAATTAATAATTACATTGTAGCTATGTTAGGGTTAATATTTATTTTACAGGTAAATTGTTAATTATTTTAACTAGGTATAATAGCTATTAAATAGTTATTAACTATTTAATATCTACCTAGTTAAAATAATTACCCAATTACCTGTAAAATAAATCCTAACCTAAGTTACAAATACACCTACACTATCAATAAATTAAATAAACTACAAATATCTATCTAAAAATGCAATTAAATTAACTAAACTAAATTACAACAAAAACAAACACTAAATTACAAAAAATAAAAAAAGATTACAAGATTTTTAAGCTAATTACACCTATTCTAAGCCCCCTAATAAAATAATAAAGCCCCCCAAAATAAAAAAAATTCCCTGCCCTATTCTAAATTAAAAAAAGTTCAAAGCTCTTTACCTTACCAGCCCTTAAAAGGGCCTTTTGTGGGGCATGCCCTAAAGAATTCAGCTCTTTTGCATTTAAAAACATATACAATACCCCCCCCATTACAACCCACCACCCACATACCCCTATTCTAAACCCACTCAAACCCCCCTTAAAAAAGCCTAACACTACCCCCCTGAAGATCTCCCTACCATGTCTTCACCACACCGGGCCGAACTCCTCATCCGATCCGGGCGATGTCTTGCTCCAAGCGGCAAAGAAGAATTCTTCCTCCGGCGACGTCTTCCTCCAAGCGGCAGCAAAGTCTTCTTCCTTTCGGCAGCATCTTCCATGAAGCGGCATCTTCAATCTTCTTTCTTCGCTCCGCCACCGCGGAGCATCCATCCCGGCCGACGACTTCCCGACGAATGAGGTACCTTTAAATGTAGTCATCCAAGATGGCGTCCGCCGACTTCCGATTGGCTGATAGGATTCTATCAGCCAATCGGAATTAAGTTAGAAAAATCTGATTGGCTGATTGAATCAGCCAATCAGATTCAAGTTCAATCCGATTGGCTGATTGGTTCAGCCAATCGGATTGAACTTGAATCTGATTGGCTGATTCAATCAGCCAATCAGATTTTTCTACCTTAATTCCAATTGGCTGATAGAATCCTATCAGCCAATCGGAATTCGGCGGACGCCATCTTGGATGACGTCATTTAAAGGAACCTCATTCGTCGGGAAGTCGTCGTGCCGGAAGGATGCTCCGTGGCGGAGGAGCGAAGTAAGAAGATTGAAGATGCCGATTTGCTTGAAGACGTCGCCGATGGAAGAAGACTCTCTGCCGCTTGCTTCAAGACATCGCCCGGATGGAGGAAGACTTCACTGCCGCTTGCTGGAACACATCGCCTGGATCGGTTCGGCCTGGCTGGGTGAATACAAGGTAGGGAGATCTTCAGGGGGGTAGTGTTAGGTTTATTTAAGGGGGGGTTGGGTTAGATTAGGGGTATGTGGGTGATGGGTTGTAATGTTGGGGGGTGGTATTGTGTTTTTTTTTGCAGGCAAAAGAGCAGTTTTCTTTGGGGCATGCCCCCACAAAAGGCCCTTTTAAGGGCTGGTAAGGTAAAAGAGCTTTGAACTTTTTTTTAATTTAGAATAGGGTAGGGAAATTTTTTTATTTTGGGGGGCTTTATTATTTTATTAGGGGGCTTAGAATAGGTGTAATTAGCTTAAAAATCTTGTAATCTTTTTTTTATTTTTTGTAATTTAGTGTTTGTTTTTTTTTGTAATTTAGTTTAGTTTATTTAATTGTATTTTTAGATAGATATTTGTAGTTTATTTAATTTATTGATAGTGTAGGTGTATTTGTAACTTAGGTTAGGATTTATTTTACAGGTAATTGGGTAATTATTTTAACTAGGTAGCTATTAAATAGGTAATAACTATTTAATAGCTATTATACCTAGTTAAAATAATTAACAATTTACCTGTAAAATAAATATAAACCCTAACATAGCTATAATGTAATTATTAATTATATTGTAGCTATCTTAGGGTTTATTTTATAGGTAAGTATTTAGATTTAAATAGGAATATTTTAATTAATAATATTAATATTAGATTTATTTTAATAAGAGTTTAGTTAGGATGTTAGAGTTAGATAGGGTTATTATACTTAATATATATATATAATATAATAACGATATTAACTATATGAACCCTAATATAATTAGGGTTAATATAGTTAATATATATAATATAATAACTATATTAACTATATTAACCCTAATATAATTAGGGTTAATATAGTTAATATAGCTGGCAGCGGTGTAGGGGGATGTAGATTGTAGGCAAAAGAGCAGTTTACTTTGTGACAAAGCCCCGCCAAAAGCCCTTTTAAGGGCTGGCAAAAGAGCTGTTACTTTGGGGCATGCCCCGCAAAAAGCCCTTTTAAGGACTGGCAAAAGAGCTGTTACTTTGGGGCAATGCCACGCAAAAAGCCCTTTTCAGGGCTATTTGTAGGGTTAGACTTAGGTTTAGTGGTAGGGATAGTTTAGTATTTTAGGGGTTGAATAATTTAATATAGATGGCGGCGGGGTAGGGGGATTAGATTAGGGGTTAATAATTTTAAAATAGATAGCGGCGGGGTAGGGGCTCACTTTAGGGGGTAGGTAAGGTAGATGGCGGCGGTGTCAGGGGCTCACTTTAGGGGTTTTTAGATTTAATATAGCTGGCGCCGGTTTAGGGGTTAATAACTTTATTAGGTAGCGGCGGTTAAGGGGTTAATACATATTTTATTGTTAGGCTAGTGAGGGGGGATAGCGGATAGAGGGTTAGACGTGTCGGGCTATGTTAGGGAGGCGTGTTAGACTTTTCGGGCTATGTTAGGGAGGCGTGTTAGACAGTGCGGGTGATTTAGACTTTAGTCAGGTTTTGTAGGCGCCGGCAGTTTCTAACGTGCCGCAAGTCACTGGCGACGCCAGAAATTTGTACTTGCGCAGATTTCTGGACATCGCTGGTTTGTCAGACTTACGGCACGTTAGCATCTGACGGCGCCATATATGGGATAGCTCGAGTTGCGAGCTGAAACTGCGGGCGACGCGGGTTCCCTCGCTTGCGCCGCAAACTACGATCTATATCGGATCGCGCCCCTGGAGCCATTAAACTAAATAACAGTATGGCTACTACTAACCATGCTATTGCCTACCCTCCTGTGTCTGCAGCTGTCTAGAGACAGAGATAAGTATTTTAACCCTTTACAGGTGTCGGCCTATGAAACTCCTCTTCTGTTGAGACGCCATCTTGGAATGCATGTTTTGTTGCTCCCTGTGACAGAAGTAATGCACATTCACAGATCTCTGACATTGCTGGCATTTTGACAGCTGCACCTTGCACTTTGGTAAAGCCTGCACACACAGAGCACATTTTTGCATTTTTTCCATAAATATAAAAAAAGCCCTCTGGAATAACATAGAGCAATGCGGCCAATACAAAAATCTACATATTATGCATGCTAAGCTGAAGTGCAAGATACTGCATGTTAAACAGAACATTGTTGTCAATGATCTGTAAATGGCGCTATTGTGAAATGGTTGCGAGAATACTTCAATTCCAAGGGCGGTGTCCAGTGTGAAGATCTGAAGCTTCACTAACCATCATTTGTAAGGGGTTAAAAAAGAGAACAGCTTGGAAGAGAGTTAAATTCACAGGAGGAAAACAACAGCATAGTGAGAATTTCTCATGCTATTGTAGCTGTAGCCAGCGGTTTTATGTCCCTTATAAAGTACCACTAAAGTTTCATGATTCAAAAAGAGCATGCTGTTTTTAAAAGAAAAACTTTCCAATATACTTTCATTAACAAAAAGTGCACATTCTTTTTATATGCAAAATTATTGACAGGGCATTTGCAAAAGTGTATAAACATATATGCATTTCTTTCATGTAATTGGCAAGAGTCCATGAGCTAGTGATGTATGGGATATACATTCCTACCAGGAGGGGGCAGAGTTTCCCAAACCTCAAATGCCTATAAATACACCTCCCACCTCACTCATACCTTAGTTTTACAAACTTTGCCTCCTTGTGGAGGTGGTGAAGCAAGATGTGCTTGATTTTCTTCTGTGATAGGCGCTTCTAAGCATTTTGAAGCCCAGTTCCTCTCAAACTACAGTGTTTGTCTGAGGGATGTGATGGGAGTATTGCCTGATGATGCTATGTTTTCGCCTACTGGAAATCTATTCTAAGGCTCTCTGTAAATCGGTCGCAGGGATTCATCTGCTACCTCCCTTTGCAGATCGACATTATACTCCTCTACCATTACCTCTGCTGCTATGTTTCAGTACTGGTTTGGCTGGCTGCTATATGTGGATAGGTGTCTTCTGGTAAGTATATATAATTTTTTAAGACACTCTCAGCTATGTTTGGCACTTTATCTTATAAAGTTTTAAATGTATATTGTATACATTTGACATGAGGTCTGTGTATTTCCCTTTGCAGTCTAAACAGTTTCAGCTTTGGAATTATGTTTATGGGAGTTTTAGGCTTGCCTGGGGTTCTGTTTTTCTGTCTGTTTTTTTTAATAATTTTTAATAATTTAGTGGGCTTAGGCTTGCGATGACGCAGAATGTTACTTTTTATTGCAACATTTTTGGCACGAAGTCACGTCTGTCGTGACGTGATTCCCATAATTTTTTGCGACTTTCTTGTCACAAGGTTTTTTTGCGTTATTTATCTTTGGCGCCAAATGTTTTTTGTTCTGCATTTGAGACGTTTTTGGCAACTTAAATTTGTTATATAAGTCTCTACCTCCGATCCGATCCAATCAACCAAATAAATATTGAGCTTGCATTCTATTGGCCGATCGGAACAGCCAATAGAATGCAAGCTCAATACGATTGGCTGATTGGATCAGCGAATCGGATTGAACTTCAATCTGATTGGCTGATTGCATTAGCGAATCAGATTTTTTTCTACCTTAATTCCGATTGGCTGATAGAATCCTATCAGCCAATCGGAATTGAAGGGACGCCATCTTGGATGACGTCCCTTAAAGGAACCTGAAGTCGTCGGTTGAAGAGGATGGCTCTGCGTCAGCTCCTTTGAAGATGGCTCCGCTCCGAATGGATGAAGATTGAAGACGCCGCCTGGATGAACACTTCTACCGGAAGGAGGACCTCTTCTTGCCCCGCTTGGATGAAGACTTCTACCGGATGAAGGACCTCCTCTGCGCACCTTGGATGAAGAATTCGGCTCGGCTGGGTGAAGATGACTCAAAGTAGGATGATCTTCAGGGGGTTAGCGATAGGTTTTTAAATGGGGGGTTTGGGTGGGTTAGAGTAGGGGTATGTGGGTGGTGGGTTGTAATGTTGGGGGGGTATTGTATTTTTATTTTCAGGTAAAAGAGCTGATTACTTTGGGGCATTGCCCCGCAAAAAGCCATTTTAAGGGCTGGTAAAAGAGCTGATTACTTTGGTAGTTTAGAATAGGGTAGGGCATTTTTTTATTTTGGGGGGGATTTTTTATTTTATTAGGGGGCTTAGATTAGGTGTAATTAGTTTAAACATCTTGTAATTCTTTTTTATTTTTTTGTAATTTAGTGTTTGTTTGTTTTTTGTATTATAGAATAGTTTATTTTATTGTATTTTAAGTTAGCTAATTGTAGGTAATTTATTTAATTGATTTAATGATAGTGTAGTGTTAGGTGTATTTGTAACTTAGGTTAGGATTTATTTTACAGGTAATTTTGTACTTATTTTAACTAGGTAGCTATTAAATAGTTATTAACTATTTAATAGCTATTGTACCTAGTTAAAATAAATACAAAGTTGCCTGTAAAATAAATATAAATCCTAAAATAGCTACAATGTAATTATTAATTATATTGTAGCTATATTAGGGTTTATTTTCTAGGTAAGTATTTAGTTTTAAATAGGATTATTTTAGTTAATTTTAGGAATATTATTTAGTTTAATTTAAATTATATTTATGTTAGGGGGGTGTTAGGGTTAGAGTTAGGTTTAGGGGTTAATAATTTTATTATAGTAGCGGCAACGGTGCGGGCGGGAGATTAGAGGTTAATAATTGTAGGTAGGTGGCGGCGATGTTAGGGAGGGCAGATTAGGGGTTAATACTATTTATTCTAGTGTTTGCGAGGCGGGAGTGCAACGGTTTAGGGGTTAATACATTTATTATAGTGGTAGCGAGGTCCGGTCGGCAGATTAGGGGTTAATAATTGTAGTTAGGTAGCGGCGACGTTGGGGGGGGCAGATTAGGGGTTAATAAATATAATATAGGGGTTGGTGATGTTAGGGGCAGCAGATTAGGGGTTCATAGCTATAATGTAGGTGGCAGCGGTGTCCGGTCGGCAGATTAGGGGTTACATTTTTTTATTAGATTGCCGGCGATGTGGGGGGGGACTCGGTTTAGGGGTACATAGGTAGTTTATGGGTGTTAGTGTACTTTGTAGCACAGTAGTTAAGAGCTTTATATTCACGCGTTAGCCCATAAAGCTCTTAACTACTGACTTTTTTTGGCGGTGAGGAAGTGAGCGTTAGACACTTTCCTGCCTGACTCTAAATACCAGCGGGCGGTAAAAAGCAGCGTTAGGACCCCTTAACGCTGCTTTTGACGGCTAACTCCAAACTCTAAATCTAGGTGTAAGTGTTTATGTTGAAAATTAGCTGATCTTACTTCTTCAGCTCACATATGTGGCATTTGTTATGAAAAACTTTTACATGCTGATAATGTTTCTATAAGTATAAATACATCTACTGTTAAACCTTCACAGTCTAATGTACATGATATTCATGTAGATATAAAAGATTATATTGCTGCAGCCATAGAGAAGGCTATGACTGCTATTCCGCCTTCAAATAAACGTAAAAGGTCTCTCATAACTTCTCATAAATCTGATGAAACCTGTATTGATCGAGGATTGATGAGGATTTCTCTGGCTTAAAGGATCCTACTTCAGAGTCTGAAATTGATAAATCAGCTTTTCTTTTTAAGATTGAATGTATTCATTCTTTAATAAAGGAAGTATTGTTTACTTTGGGTATTGAGGAATCTAGTCCTCTTGATAACAAGAATAGTAAACGTTTGAATTCTGTTTTTAAAACTTCTGAGGTTACTCCTGAAGTTTTTCCTATTCCAGATGCTAACTCTCATATGATTACTAAGGAATGGTCTAAACTTGGTGAATCTTTTAACCCTTCTTCTAGGTTTAAAAAGTTATATCCTTTACCTGTGGCTAATTTAGAGTTTTGGGAAAATGACCCTAAGGGGCTATTTCTACTTTGGCCAAACGTACTACTATTACTATGGAAGATAATACTTCTTTTAAGGATCCTTTAGATAGGAGGATTGAATCTTCTCTTAGAAAAGCATATTACTGGCTATATTCTTAGACCTGCCATTTCTATGGCTGATGTTGCTGCTGCTTCAACTTTTTGGTTGGACAGTTTGGTAATAGATCCTGAATTGTCTAGCATTGTTCTTTTACTTCAACATGCTAATCATTTTATTTGTGATGCTATATTTGATGTCAATAAGATTGATATTAAATTGATGTCCTTAGCTATTCTTACTAGAAGAACTTTATGGCTTAAATCTTGGAATGCTGATATGGTGTCTAAATCTAGACTACTATCTTTATCATTTAAGGGTAGTAATTTATTTGGTTCTCAATCTCCACTTTCACCGGGCAAAAGGGAGTATATCTACCCCAAGATAAGAAATCTAAGGGTAAATTCAATACTCTCAATCATTTTTGTTCCTTTCGTAAGAATAGAGAACAAAAAACCTCTCCTTCCCCTAAGGCCTCTGGCTCTAATTGGAGACCATCTCCGAATTGGAATAAATCCAAACCTTTCAGAAAACCTAATCCAGCCCCTAAGACTGCATGAAGGTGCGGCCCTCAAACCAGTTCAACTGGTGGGGGGGAAGATTGAAATTATTTCAATACATTTGGACAATCTCTGTTCAAAACCAGTGTATTCAGAATAAGGTTTCAGAATAAGACCTCCCATGGGAAGATTCTTTCTTTCTCATGTTCCTACAAACCCTGTGAAGGCTCAGGCTTTTCAGGAATTGCGTTTCAGACCTGGAGCTTTCAGAGATGATTGTTCCAGTTCCTCTGCAGGAACAGGTTTGGGTTTTTATTCAAATCTATTAATTGTCCCAAAGAAAGAAGGTTCGTTCAGACCAATTCCGGATCTGAAATTTCTAAATCGTTTTGTAAGAGTCCCAAGTTTCAAGATGGTGACTATAAGGACTATTCTGCCTTTTGTTCAGCAAGATCATTTCATGACCACAATAGACTTACAGGACGCTTATCTTCGTATTCCGATTAATCCAGACCACTATCGTTTTCTGAGATTCTCTTTTCTAGACAAGCATTACCAATTTGTCGCTTTTCCTTGTAGCCTAGCAACAGCTGAGAGAATCTTTTAAAAATGTCTTGGTGCCCTTCTTTCTGTAATCAGAGAGCATGGTATTGCGGTGTTTCCTTATTTGGATGATATCTTGGTACTAGCTCAATCTTTTCATTTAGCAGAATCTCACATGAAACAACTAGTGTGGTTTCTTCAAATACATGGTTGGAGGATCAATTTACAAAAGAGTTTTTTGATTCCTCAGACAAGGGTCACATTTTTAGGTTTCCAGATAGATTCAGTGTCCATAACTCTTTCTCTGACAGACAAAAAACAAATGAAGTTAGTTTTAGCTTGTCTAAACCTTCAGTCTCTATCATTCCCTTCAGTGGTTATGTGCATGGAAGCTTTAGGTCTCATGACTGCAGCATCCCCTTTGCTCATTTTCATATGAGGCCTCTACAGCTTTGCATGTTACACCAATGGTGCAGGGATTATACTCAGATATTACAATTGATATACTTAAATTCCAGCACTCAACTCTCTCTGACTTGGTGGTTGAACCATCACCTTATTATACAAGGGGTCTCATTTGTTCATCCTACCTGGACTGTGATCACAACAGATGCAAGCCTTACAGGTTGGGGAGCTGTCTAGGAGTCTCTGAAAGCACAAGGGGTTTGGAAACCTCAAGAGGCTGTGCGGTGCTAACGAGCAGTTTATGCTCACCGCTCACTTACAGACAGCGCTGGTATTACGAGTTTTTACAAACCAGACAAGAAGTGAGCGTTGAGCAAAATTTTGCTCATTACCGCACTCCAATACCAGCGCTACTTACGTTAGCGGTGAGCTGGTGTAACGTGCTTGTGCACGATTTCCCCATAGGAATCAACGAGGAGAGCCGGCTGAAAAAAAGTCTAACACCTGCAAAAAAGCAGCGTAAAGTTCCTTAACGCAGCCCCATTGATTCCTATAGGGAAATATATTTTATGTCTACACCTAACACCCTAACATGAACCCCTAGTCTAAACACCCCTAATCTTACACTTATTAACCCCTAATCTGCCACCCCCGACACCTACATTATAATTATTAACCCCTAATCTGCCGCTCCGGACACCGCCGCCACCTACATTATACTTATGAACCCCTAATCTGCTGCCCCCAACATCGCCGAACCCTACATTATATTTATTAACCCCTACTCTGCTGCCCCCAATGTCGCTGCCACCTACCTACACTTATTAACCCCTAATCTGCTGCCCCCAACGTCGCCGCCACTATAATAAACATATTAACCCCTAAACTGTCGCACTCCCACCTCACAAACATGAGTTAAATATTATTAACCCCTAATCTGCCGGCCCTAATATCGCCTCCACCTACCTACATTTATTAACCTCTAATCTGCCGCCCCCAATGTCGCAGCCACTATACTAAATGTATTAACCCCTAAATCTAAGTCTAACCCTAACCCTAACACCCCCTAACTTAAATATAATTAAAAGAAATCTAAATAAAAATTTCTATCATTAGCTAAATAATTCCAATTTAAAACTAAATACTTACCTATAAAATAAAACCTAAGATAGCTACAATATAACTAATAGTTACATTGTAGTTAGCTTAGGATTTATTTTTATTTTACCGGCAAGTTTGTATTTATTTTAACTAGGTAGAATAGTTATTAAATTATTAACTATTTAATAACTACCTAGCTAAAATAAATACAATGTTACCTGTAAAATAAAACCTAACATGTTACAATTACACCTAACACTACACTATAATTAAATTATTTCCCTAAATTAAATACAATTAAATAAAATTATCTAAAGTACAAAAAAAACCCCACTAAATTACAGAAAATAATAAACAAATTACAAGATTTTTAAACTAATTACACCTAATCTAATCCCCTTAACAAAATAAAAAGCCCCCCAAAATTAAAAAAGCCCTACCATACACTAAATTACAAATAGCCCTTAAAAGGGCCTTTTGCGGGACATTGCCCCAAAGTAATCAGCTCTTTTACCTGTAAAAAAATTTACAAATCCCCCCCAACATTAAACCCACCACCCACACAACCAACCCTACTCTAAAACCCAACCAATATCCCCTTAAAAAAACCTAACACTAACCCCTTGAAGATCACCTTACCGGGAGAAGTCTTCATCCAACCGGGCTGAAGTCCTCAATCAAGCCTGGAGAAGTTTTCATCCAAGCCGGGCGAAGTGGTCCTCCAGACGGGCAGAAGTCTTCATCCAGACGGCATCTTCTATCTTCATCCATCCGGCTCGGAGCGGGTCCATCTTCAAGACATCCGACGTGGAGCATCCTCTTCATCCGACGGCTAAGACTGAATGAAGGTTCCTTTAAATAACATCATCCAAGATGGCGTCCCTTCAATTCCGATTGGCTGATAGAATTCTATCAGCCAATTGGAATTAAGGTAGAAAAAATCCTATTGGCTGATGCAATCAGCCAATAGGATTGAGCTTGCATTCTATTGGCTGATTGGAACAGCCAATAGAATGCCAGCTCAATCCTATTTGCTGAGGATTGAACTGCAATCCTATTGGCTGATTGCATCAGCCAATAGGATTTTTTCTACCTTAATTCCGATTGGCTGATAGAATTCTATCAGCCAATCGGAATTGAAGGGACACCATCTTGGATGACGTCCTTTAAAGGAACCTGCATTCAGTCTTAGCCGTCGGATGAAGAGGATGCTCCGCGTCGTATGTCTTGAAGATGGACCCGCTCCGCGCCAGATGGATGAAGATAGAAGATGCCGTCTGGATGAAGACTTCTGCCCGTCTGGAGGACCACTTCGCCCGGCTTGAATGAAGACTTCTCCCGGCTTCGTTGAGGACTTCGGCCAGGTTGGATGAAGACTTCTCCCGGTAAGGTGATCTTCAAGGGGTTAGTGTTAGGTTTTTTTAAGGGGGTATTGGTTGGGTTTTAGAGTAGGGTTGGTTGTGTGGGTGGTGGGTTTTAATGTTGGGGGGGATTTGTAATTTTTTTTACAGGTAAAAGAGCTGATTACTTTGGGGCAATGCCCCGCAAAAGGCCCTTTTTAGGGCTATTTGTAATTTAGTGTAGGGTAGGGCTTTTTTTATTTTGGGGGAGCTTTTTTATTTTGTTAGGGGGATTAGATTAGGTGTAATTAGTTTAAAAATCTTGTAATTTGTTTATTATTTTCTGTAATTTAGTGGGGGAGGGTTGTACTTTAGATAATTTTATTTAATTGTATTTAATTGTATTTAATTTAGGGAATTAATTTAATTATAGTGTAGTGTTAGGTGTAATTGTAACTTAGGTTAGGTTTTATTTTATAGGTAACTTTGTATTTATTTTAGCTAGGTAGTTATTAAATTGTTAATAACTATTTAGTAACTATTCTACCTAGTTAAAATAAATACAAATTTGCCTGTAAAATAAAAATAAAACCTAAGATAGATACGATGTAACTATTAGTTATATTGTAGCTAGCTTATGGTTTATTTTATAGGTAAGTATTTAGTTTTAAATAAAAATTATTTAGTTAATGATAGTTATATTTATTTAGATTTATTTTAATTATATTTAAGTTAGGGGGTGTTAGGGTTAGGCTTAGATTTAGGGGTTAATAACTTTAGTATAGTGGCGGCGACATTGGGGGTGGCAGTTTAGGGGTTAATAAATGTAGTTAGGTGTCGGCGATGTTAGGGACGACAGATTAGGGGTTAATAATATTTAACTAATGTTTGCGAGGCGGGAGTGTGGCGGTTTAGGGGTTAATATGTTTATTATAGTGGTGGCGATGTCTGGCTCGGCAGATTAGGGGTTAAAAATTTTATTTTAGTGTTTGCGATGCGGGAGGGCCTCGGTTTAGGGGTTAAAATGTAGTTTATGGGTGTTAGTGTACTTTTTAGCATTTTAGTTAAGAGTTTTATGCTCTGGCATTGTAGTGTAAAACTCTTAACTACTGACTTTAAAATGCGGTACCAGTCTTGACAGGAGTGGGTGTACCGCTTGCTTTTTGGCAGACTCGTAATACCGGCACTATGCAAGTCCCATTGAAAAAAGAGGATACGCAATTTACATAAGTGGATTTCGGTATTTCCAAGTCTGGCCAAAAAAGTGAGTGGTACACCTGTACCTGCAAGACTCGTAATACCAGCGGGCAGCAAAAAGCAGCGTTAGGACCTCTTAATGCTGCTTTTTAAACCTAACGCACAACTCGTAATCTAGCTGAATATATTTAAGAACTCTGTGCTATTTTCAGAGCTCTTTAGGCATGGTCTCTATTGAAGAGAGAACTTTACATTCGTTTTCAAACAGACAATATCACAACAGTGACATATGTCAATCATCAAGGAGGGAGTGGTCTCTCCATCCAGATGTGTTTTTTCATCTTGTACACATGTGAGGTCTTCCAGAAATAGATCTGATGGACTCTTGTCTAAACAGGAAGCTTCCACGGTACCTTTCCAGGTCCAGGGATCCTCAGGCAGAGCTGATGGATGCCTTAGCAGTTCCTTGGTTTTACCAACCTGCTTATATGTTTCCGCCTCTGGTTCTTCTTCCAGGGTGATCTCCAAGATTATAATGGAACAATCTCATGTGTTTCTGATAGCACCAGCATGGTCTCACAGGTTTTGGTATGCAGATCTTGTCTGTAAGTCTAGTTGCCAGATTTGGCCACTTCCTTTAGGGCCAGACCTTCTGTCTCAAGGGCCGTTCCATCAGGATCCGTTCCATCAGGATCTCAAATCTCTAAATTTGAAGGCATGGAAATTGAACGCTTAGTATTTAGTCATAGAGGTTTCTCTGACTCAGTAATTAGCACTATGATACAGGCTCGTAAGTCTGTTTCAAGGAAAATTCATCATCGGGTTTGGAAAACCTATATTTCATGGTGTTCCACTCATATTTATTCCTAGTATTCCTTCAGAATTCCTAGGATTGTATAGTTTCTTCAGGATGGTTTGGATAAGGGTTTGTCTACAAATACTTTGAAAGGACAAATTTCTGCTCTTTCTGTCTTATTTCATAGAAAAATTGCTAAACTTCCTGACATTCACTGTTTTGTTCAGGCTTTGATTCATATCAAACCTGTTATTAAATCTATTTCTCCTCCTTGGAGTCTCAATTTGGTTTAAAGATTTTGCAGGCTCATCCTTTTGAGCCTATGCATTCTTTGGATATTAAACTACTTTCTTGGAAAGTGTTATTTCCTTTGGCTATGTCTTCTGTCAGAAGAGTTTCCGAATTATCTGCTCTCTCTTGTGAGTCTCCTTATCTCATTTTCCATCAAGATAAAGCGGTTTTGCAGACTTCATTTACATTTTTACCTAAAGTTGTGAATTCTAACAACATCAATAGGGAAATTGTTGTTCCTTCCTTGTGTCCTAATCCTAAGAATACTCTTAAAAGGTCTTTAAATTCTTTGGATTTGGTAAGAGCTTTGAAATATTATGTTGAGGCTACTAAACATTTCAAAAAGACTTCTAGTCTATTTGTTATTTTTTTCTGGTTCCAGGAAAGGTCAGAAAGTCTCTGCCATTTCTTTGGCATCTTGGTTGAAAGTTTTTTTTTTTTTAATTATTTATTATTTTGGATTTAATTTCTCAGTGGATTTAGCTGTTATTTTATCTCTCCCTCTCTAGTGACTCGTGGTTTTCCACATCTTGGGTATTATATCCCATACGTCACTAGCTCATGGACTCTTGCCACTTACATGAAAGAAAACATAATTTATGTAAGAACTTACCTGATAAATTAATTTCTTTCAAAGTGGCAAGAGTCCATGAGACCCACCCTATTTTTTGTGGTTATGATTTTTTTGTATAAAGGACTTTATTTTTTCCAGTTCCTCTTTTTGTGTGCTTTTTACTCCTCCTTTAACACCTCACTTCTTGGCTACACATTAAACTAAGGTATGAGTTAGGTGGGAGGAGTATTTATAGCCATTTTGAGGTTTGGGAAACTTTAGAAAAAATATGAAGGCTACTGAGCAACAGTCAGAAAAAATGCTTTATTCCATTAAAAGCATTTCAGGATACAATCACAAACAAAAGGGCTCAGCTATCTGCAATGCTTTTAATTGAATAAAGCCTTTTTTATTACTGTTGCTCAGTAGCCTTCATATTTTTTCTTTAGCTACTTGCGGTTGTCCACGGCCATCTTTTTGTTTGCTCCACACTGCCCTAGTATCTATTTGGCTGGGATCTGCTTACACACATCTACTGAAGGTTTTTTACTATAGCGGCATCTTTTTCTTTTTTTTCTTTTGTTACGTTTGTTATGTTTCATACGTTTGGGAAACTTTGCCCCCTCCTGGTAGGAATGTATATCCCATACGTCACTAGCTCATGGACTCCTGCCACTATGAAAGAAATTAATTTATCAGGTAAGTTCTTACATAAATTATGTTTTTGTGATTGGATGATTGCTGTCACATGATACAGGGGGAGGGAAAATTGGATTAACTTTGAAATTTTACAGAAAATATTCTACTGCTCATTTCAAATTCAAAGTAAGTGCTATTGCATTGTCTTTGTAATGTGTATTATTTAATTGTATTGTATTAAGTGCTGTTAATGGCAGGGTTTGGTATATATCCTTAGACATCAGTCATTTCTGCAACACATTGAGATGAAATACATTGCAGGACTCACTGGTATCTAGGAGGTTAATGGAAATTTGTCACCATCTCAGATGCATAGGAATGAATTGGAACTGAGTGTAAAAGTATTCCTGGGTAAAGCTGGTAGTGTGCGTAATTAAATTTAGTTACAGTTTCAGGCCATGCTTGTCTGTTCGTTTTTTAGTTATAATGTTCTAAAGTATTTATGTTATATATATTTTTTTTTTTTTTTTTATTATTATTTTTTTTAATCAAGTGTCTTGAGAACTGTATGTATAACATTGCTACAAACATTTATAGTCCATGATAATTTGAGGGAGATATAGGTATTTAGTGTTTGCACATGATACCTCAGTATGCTGTCATGGAACGGGGCCAGGACAATTAAGGATACTAAGAGCCAGCCTGGCTGTGAATAGCTAATAACATGTACTGTTTGTTTATGTGTGCCATAGAGATAACATTGTGCTCACCCCAGTGAAGTTATATAAGAGTCAGCACCAATTGCCTAAAATGCAAGTCTGTCAAAAGATCTGAGATAAGGAGGCAGTCAGCAGAAGCTTAGATACAAGGTAATTACAGAGGTAAAAAGTATATTAATATAACTGTGTTGGTTATGAAAAAATAGGGAATGGTAAATAAAGGGATTATAAATCTTTTTATACAATAACATTTGTTGGTGTTTAAAGACTAACATAATTTTAAAAATGCATATGCATATTATTTTTGAGAAGATCTTTTATTTAAATGTATGATTATGTCTAGTATTTATGTAGTGTTTAATGTCCCTTTAATCACAACCTTCATGTCCCTTGCTCATGTATATAAGCATATAAGATAGATTTGGGGTGTTACATATATTATAGTATATCAGGTGTCAAAAGTCAATAAGGTTGACAACTACCAGTCTTTTACAAATCTATAAGCACTTGTTTTTTGTAATATTAACAAATCTATGGTCAATTATAATTAAAAATGTTACATTATTTAGAAAAACATTTTTGCCCCCTCTCTCAGTCAAACTAGCACATTTTTTATAATCACCTGGTGTCATCTTGACTGGCCTCTACTGTAAAGGAAGGGATTGCATGTTCCATACTGGAGTGCACATGACTGTGTTTATTCTCCTGTACTTCTAGAATATCTAGATGAGAGACGTGATCATGTCCCAAGTCTGTATGTTGGATTTCCACCACCTATAAAAAGGGTCACATTTCCACCTTAAATAAAGACTATTAATTATCTGTATCTGAAAAAAATATAAACAGACTTACATTTATAGAATAAGACACAGACTTTTCTAATACCCCCTGTTACTACTGGTGCAGTTATGAAGGGATGTTGTACTCAAAAATGTTCTGTCATTTATATGAAATACCAACATTTAAACAAACCTCTTATTTGATCCACCCAGCTGTGGAACAACACTGTTGCCATTTATTGTATTATCTGTGAACAGACACAACTTTCCCTGTAGCCCTTTACGGATATCACTGATAAATATGTATAAACAAAACAGGCCCCAGTACTGACTCCTGAAGAACACCACTAGTAACTGCTTCTTCCACTGAATACACTCCGTCTCCATTACATGTTTTTAAGCCAGCATTCTATAAATTAATGTCTTTGAGTCTAGGCCAAAGCAATACAGTTAATGAATTAGTTGTGAATTAATTATGCAGAACAGCGGACAGTGTTAAATGCTTAAAGGAAAATCTAGATGATACATCTACTGCTCCATTTAAATCAAGGAAAAGACCCTATTGAGAAAATAGGGAAAAGTATGCTCTTTCTACACATAGAGTATATATATATATAAGTATATATATATATATATATATATATATATATATATATATTTCCACTTAAAATTTAACTTTTACTAGTTATGGTTAAAAAGGCAGCAGAAATAGCAATAGTATCTAGCATCCCAGAAAAATAGTTAAAAACATTTACTGCTCCACCGTGGTCTATTAACAGATGCCGTTTACATATAATTGAATAAAGGGGTAACGTTGTTACTGTCAGACTATCTTATCCTTAGTTTAACATTAAATGTGTTCTTTAAAAAGTTTAACTATAATAACAAACATATTACAGATTTGATGGACTAGCAAACTTCACTGGCATAATTTGTGCAATATAATAGGTGAAAGACGTACAAGGCGGTCACTTATAACAAGAAAATGAACATTACTAATTGTACACATCTAATGAGATGATTATATTACAAGTTACCTTGGAATTATTAGGCTTTAATGGCATATAATCTGTAGCGTAAAGCAAAAATGTGCTCATAATTATATATCATCCTTATGAGAGAGCAGGATTTTAACATGCTGATTGGATTAGGTGAAATGGGAAAAGCTGTTTAAATCTAAACTGAAGCCAATACAGCAGCATCAGTTGTGCACATTCATTCTATATGCACACTTTCTGAAGCACCAATTCCTACTGATCATGTGCAAAAGAGCACAGTATACATATGTGTATGCATTTTGTAATTGGCTAATGCCTGTCACATGATACAGGTAGAGGAAAAACTAAATTAACTTTGAATGTGTCAAAAAATATTCTGCTGTTCATTTAAAAATCAAAGTGCTATTTGATTGTCTTTTTATGGTGTATGTGTCAGGTATAAAATGCTACTGTATATTCCATATATTATTTTTAGTCCTCTTTCTCACATAGCTTTCTCCCCATGTGCTTTCACATACCTGTATTTTGCCCAGTCCCAGGCTATGCAACAAGAGTGTAAGCCCCTGGTAAGTTAAGGTGTCATTTTCCCCGTATAGTTGGAATAGCTGCTGCAGGTAATAGCCCTGCTCCTTCTCAGCCTCTTCAAGAGAGAGTGTATTGTCCTCTGGTACCTTGTCCAACAAGGCCTGTTTTAAAGTCTGATGGCTGCTTGAACTGAAGCTTTGCAAAGAGGGAAGTTTCCTCTGGCAAACAGAAAAGGAACAGAATGTCCATAAACTCAAAAGGGTCAGCAGTGATATTTTATATGGAAGCAACATCTGGAAAAGAAGAAGAAAAAAGCAGATCAATTCTAAACATCACTAATTAGAGGCAATAAACCTTGTTTTTGGATAACTGCAATCGCTATATGATAAATCTGAGCACACAAAGATAATTCCCTATGAAATTTACTTTTTTAACAGAGCTAAAGCAAATTATTATTTGCTTCTTTGGTTTTCTTCATACCATAATTTAAATAATTGCTCGATCTATGATAATCCGACAACTAAACTGGATGTGCTGCAGGGTAATCCCTAGTGCAGCGTCACAAAAAGAAACCACATTATATTGCACTTGCTGAAAAGCAAAACTCAAACTAACTAAAAAATGTATTTCTGTGGAAAATGTACCAAAATAATGTAAACATTGAAAGCAAAACAGTATTTTGCTGTTGTAAACTGCATTAACTGGTGGTACAGTATCTCCAGTAAAGTATATGGAGATGATTTATGAAATGAAATATTATGACCTAGCTGAACACACCTGAGTCGTGTGTGTAACCACCACTCACCGACTAACTCTCAGTACTGCATTGTTGCTCCTGAGCCTACCTAGTTATGCTTTTCAACAAAGCATCCAATGACGTTTTTAAAATTGCAAGCTCTGTCTGGACCATGAAAGTGTAATTTTGACTTTCATGTCCCTTTAATACTATTGAAGTTACACTAAGGGGACTCAAAGTGCTCAATTGCTATTTATTAAAACAATATTATATCACTTGGTTGGTCAACCAGAGGTTAAAAATACACACACTTTAGAACATAAATGGTATTGACAACAAATTAAGCATTATTCTTCGGATTGCAAAATAAACAAATACCAATTTGTTCTGAATATTGATGCACTAGGTAAAGCACTTAGAAGTACACACAAAATCCAGCAGGTGAGTAGCTCCTAAGTAACCCAGCACGGCAAAAAGATCAGTTTATGATACAGAATCTAGTTGTGATTCACTTGTGAATTATAAACATAATGACATTTATTGACAATAATAAACAGTATATATATCACTCAGGAACTATTATTCCAGATGAAACAGAGTATCACAGAGCACTAGTTAACCATGTTAAAAATATTCATTATTGCATAAAATGTTAAGATAAAGCTGTTTATTTTGATTTTGGAACTAAGAGGAAGTGTGCAAGTCCATCTGGTAAATGCTCACATAAAAACAAAAAACATGTTTACTTTTCAGTAAACAAATCCATTTAAAAGCAAAATAACTTTTTCCTATATAATGTTATCCACAAAGTGTGATGCCTATTTTAGCCAATTGTTGGCCACACTAATTTGCACTTTTGCTCATGCGCAAACATCACCAGAAGTAAACTTTTAACACATGCGGGTCATTGCGCGTTTTACAAGTTGAAAGTAAAATGTTTTATATACTTCAGAATGTTTATTTCTTTTGTTTGTATTGGTATGACACAAAAAATGGAGGGAAAAAAGCCAAATCTGACACATTACACACAAAACTCGAAAAATGGACTGGACAAAATTAAATTAAATCAATCGCTTCCTGTAACCATCAATGAGTTTCTTACACCTCTCTACTGGAATTTTCGACCACTCTTCTTTCGCCAACTGCTCTCATATTGAAATGGCTCCTTTTCCCAACTGCTGTTTTGAGATCTCTCCACAGGTGCTCTATGGGATTGAGATCTGGACTCATTGCTGGTCAGTTCAGTACTCTCCAGCGCTTTGTCTTAAACAATTTCTGGGTGCTTTTTGACGTGTGCTTTTGGTCATTGTCCTAGTGTAAGACCCATGACCTCTGACGGAGACCCAACTTTCTAAAACTGGGCCCTACATTGCACCACATAATTCTTTGGTAGTCTTCAGATTTCATAATGCCATGCACACAGTCAAGACATCCAGTGCCTGAAGTAGCAAAGCAACCCCAAAACATCAGTGAACCTCCACCATGTTTGACTGTAGAGACTGTATTATTTTCTTTAAAATACTATTTTTCTGAAAACAGTAGAATCATGGGCTGTACCAAAAAGCTGTAATTTTGTTTTGTCTATCCACAGCACATTCTCCCAAAATTATTTTGGCTTCCTCCGGTAAGTTTTGGCAAACTCTAATCTGGCTTTTTTATGTTTCTGTGTCAGCAGTGGGGTCCTGCTGGGTCTCCTACCATAGCGTCTCCTTTCATTCAGATGGTGACGTATAGTACAAGTTGATACATTTGTACCCTGTGACTGAAGGTCAGCTTGAATTTGTCTGGAAGTTGATCAAGATTCTTTATCCACAATTCGAACAATCCTTTGTTGCAATCTTTGATAAATGTTTCTCTTTCGTTCACATTCAGGGAGATTAGTTACAGTGCCATGGGCTGTAAACTTCTTTACAATGTTGTGCACAGTAGACACAGGAACAATAAGATCTCTGGAGATGGACTTGTAACTTTGAGATTGTCCATGCTTTTCCACAATTTTTGTTCTCAAATCCTCAAACAATTATTTGCTGCTCTTCTCCATGCTCAGTGTGGCACACAGAGACACACAACAGAAAGGTTGAGTCCATTTTTCACCATTTTAACTCGTTGCCGGTGTGATTTCTATATTGCCAGCACCTGTGAATTGATACAGGTGAGTTTAATTACAAATTACAGGAGCATCACAAACTTGGAATGCAATTATTTCTTACAATTTTGAAAATGTGCCAATAATTTTGTCCAGTCCATTTCTTGAGTATTGCGTGGAATGTGTCAGATTTGGGCTTTTTTCTCTCCACCTTGTTGTGTCATAAAAATACAAACAAAAGAAAAAAAATTTGAGAATGCCTAAACATTTGTAATTGCAACAATTTTCTGGGCGCAATGGTGCATTATCTGACAGAAATGCAGGGGTGACAATATTTTTGGTCATGACTGTATATACTGTAGGTATAGGTATATATAGGTATAGATATACAGATATATATATATACAGTATATATATATATATATATATATATATATATATATATATATATATATATACAGTATATATGATTATCTATTTAAAAATATATAGAACATTTCCCCTATGTGAAGAACATTGGAATGTTAAATATTTACAGTATATACACAGTAAAACACATTATTACATATTAAAATAGAAAAAAAATGTTTTGTTTTGTTTTAGGTATATGAGTGGAAAGGGCTCCAAAGTATATATATATATATATATATATATATATATATATATATATATATATATATATATGTGCATACATGTTTATATATGTGTTTATATGTGCATACATGTGTTTATATGTGCATACATGTGTATATATGTGTTTATATGTGTATACATGTGTATATATGTATGATCACACATATAAACACATAAATGCATAGGTATACACGTATATATACATACATAAATATGTATATGTATGAATATATGCATTATAGCCTTTTTCATTCAAGTAGCTTGTCATATACCATATACATTTAATACCTTCTAACTTCTTTTTTTTAATATTTATAAGAATAATGTTTATTAGATAATGTATATATGAGTGTAACACTTTATTTCAATGTATTTATGTTCTGTTTAATGCAACTTTTTTAGCCCTAAACCTTTATGCGATTGAGTTCAGTCACACTAACCCGACGAGTGCAAATTTGTTTTTTCACTCATATGGTTGCGTTTACTTTAAAATTGTAATATGAGCACATTACCGTGCTACTTGTAATCTAGTCCTGTGTCTTTCACAAAGGAAAAACTTGAAACTTTATATTACATTGCTACAAAGTTTGTTACAGATACTGTACTGCTCTCATAAATTGCTAAATATATGTGCATTCTATTCTCATGAAGTCCAGAGCGCCCACCTAGGTTTTTAAAAAAAAGAATACCAAGAGAACAAAGAATTTGATAATAGAATTAAATTGGAAAGTTGTTAAATATTTCACACTTTATCTGGACCATGGAAGTTTAATTTCTAATTTACTGTCCATTTAACAGGCCATACAAGATCATTCACAACTAGCACTTAATACATGAATGAACAATTCTGTGGGCTGAGAGGAGAGAATCAGCGGCAATTTCTTTTGTAGTTTGTGACTGAGATTTTGAGCTCTATGGATCCAGTCTACAACTTATGTTTGGTGGACAGCTGATGCTCCAGAGAAAGAAGGAAGGGCCTTACTGCAGCCATTCTAGACTAGCTTATAACAGGTTCCAATCTGTTTGGATGAAACCGCAAGTGGAGTATTTTCATTAGGTATCCTCTCTTTCAATAAACATTATATGAATTCAAGGTTATTTATCAGGATCTGTAGACATGTGGTCTACTGTTATCTCATCATTTATATGTAGATTATTTGTTTTGCAATATTTATGGTCTATAGTAGTTCATAAATATACCTTCACCTATTAGTGATTTCATCCTCCAAATCTGCTTACACAGGCAGATAACCACAATGTCCCCTGGAAGGCAACTTCTTCTTGATCTCTAAAAGTATAGTGATTATGTGTCACCTGAGTCACATGACATGATAATGTCACACACAGTGAGGAAGTGTTCAATGTCAGAGGTGCTTCCACATTGCTCTGAGATTAGGGTGCTCCTATCTCAGCCTCTGATCCAGAGTTCGTTCAAGTTAAATGTTTAATGTCCCTCTGATAAGTAGGTGAAGACCATAATTATGGAACCATATAAGTCATGAATTTAATGTATCAGGTGTTAATGGGAGATTTGCAAGTACCTTAAGTTTCATTATTTGTTTCATTGTTTTTTTTCAATAAAATGAATGTTTAGACATAAGAATGTGTGTGAATTACCAAAATTAGTTGTCACCCCTGTAATATATAATAAAATAATATTTAAATTCAATGATTTTCTGCTAATACTATTTTTTATTTCAAAACATAGGTAAACAATAGGAAATAGTAGTTTTAGAAGATGAATAGATACTGAATGGATTACGTTGAAAACACAATGGGATTTATTAAGCTGCATACACAGCTTTTCCAGCTATGTGGAGCAGGTGTGCATAAGTGAGCCTGCTGACACATATTTAAGAAGTAGAAACTGCTTCTTTTTCATCTCTGCCACCTTAGAAGTGGCGTGATCAGTCACTCCGACACTCGGGGTGATTGACATATCCGATACTCTGTTCTAGTGCAATTAGTTGTGCTAGAGAAGGGGGCGGCATTGCAAAAGAATCCTCTTGTGCAATAATACATTTCGCTGTGCAATGAAATATTGCAAGTGGTGATTGCAGGTGCAAAGGTTCACTACTTGCAAACCTGTCCCACTGCCGGGATGATACATTTACCCCTTTGTTTTCCTTACAAATTATACTGATTACTTATTAGCTTTCTAAGGCCTCAGTGAGGAGTAATTTCTTGAAGTCAGAATAAGTCCTACTTCTTTGGTACTAACCAAGCAGTTTCAAAAGCATGAGAGGAAAAAAAAAATATAAATACTTTAGTTAATCAATTTATTCCTACTTTTAGGGATATCATATGAAGACCCATACTCTCTCTTTCCTTTTTTTCTATATACATACTAGCCTTGCTATATACAAACTGGTTATATATATATATATATATATATATATATATATATATATATATATATATATATAATAAACAAAGAAGAATTTCCCCTATAAAAAGCTCCCAGACCAAAAATATCCACTATTTAAAGCACAACACTGGCACATGAGTCGAAGTAAAGTGAATCAATCATACCTTTATTGTGGCATGTCGGACAAACACTCGGCAAACAATAGCGGTGTGACTACCAGGAGACACAGGTGTGTGGAGTGTGACGTCATCTGACGCGTTTCACGCCCTTCTGGCGCTTTGTCAAAGAAGGGCGTGAAACGCGTCAGATGACGTCACACTTCACACACCTGTGTCTCCTGGTAGTCACACCGCTATTGTTTGCCGAGTGTTTGTCCGACATGCCACAATAAAGGTATGATTGATTCACTTTACTTCGACTCATGTGCCAGTGTTGTGCTTTAAATAGTGGATATTTTTGGTCTGGGAGCTTTTTATAGGGGAAATTCTTCTTTGTTTATTGTATACCTGGAACGGGCAGCCTGGTCTGCAGGTCTGGGTTTGTGCCGGGAGAGGCGCCGATGCAGTATTCCCTGTATGCTCCAATACAGACCTTACCGCTGAGTATCCTTAAACTCTCACTAACCTATGTATATGATGTGTATATATATATATATATATATATATATATATATATATATATATATATACTGCTACCTTTCTGATAATAGTTTGAAGGAGAGAGTGAGACTTTTACTAAAGTCTGATCAAATATTTGCCATCTCAATTAATTAATTATAGGGGGAAAAAACAATTAAAGTAAATGGTAAATCCTAGCATTTCAAAAACCCTAGGATTTACCAGCACTAAAAATAAAGTTGACCTTAATTCACGAGTTTAAAACAAAAACTGTGTAAAAGGTACCCTTATTCTGCTGTGCTTCACTGCTAACCTAAGCAACTCCAGCCATCCACGGCAAAAGTCTTTTTTATGAGGTGATGTTTCTACCTCTTAGCCAATAGCAGCGCTAGCCGTATGGCACTATTTTTAGTGCTTGTATATCCTAGCGTTTTTGAAACGCTAGGATTTACCATCACTTTAAGGAGGTTTACATATTGATCCACTGTAAATAATGATATTAGTCAGGTTTTCTTGAGGCAGGAGAAGTTCATGAATCTTTTTTTTTTTTAAAGTACAGTTCACATTACAGGTGCTCCAGATCATTATGCAAACTGTTATCAGAAAGATAGCAGCAACTAAACGTAATAAAAAAAGTAACTTGGTTTAATGTATAACACATGGCAATATGACTGTAAATATACTATGAGATTAGATAAAGTAACTTTTAGTCATTCACCTTCTTATGTAACAACATGAAATGTATTGTCCCGACTATAATAATAACAATAATATCTGTCTGTCTATGGATTTGAAAACTACATGTAAAATGAATATGACTTATTCT
This sequence comes from Bombina bombina, assembly GCF_027579735.1. NCBI lineage: Eukaryota > Metazoa > Chordata > Amphibia > Anura > Bombinatoridae > Bombina > Bombina bombina. The sequence continues at coordinate 986,583,080 of NC_069501.1, forward strand.
GGGGATTATTTAAGCTATAGTGTTTATATAGAATAATAAGCATACTGTTTAGCCATTGGGTCTATGTTAGGGCATGAAGTCAAGGATGACAATAGACAATCAATCCTTGCATAAAACAATAATCTTTATTTCCAATGGTTAAAAACAACAGAGTCCATGAAGGTGCAAAAAGGGTGCTGTGTGTCAGATTGGTTTACGCATTTTGGCGGAAGCCGTAGTCATAGCCTGGTCTGTCTGGCACACAGTACCTATTTAAGTACATAAAAAAACACTCATTGGCTGGTCAATAATTGTAAAAACACAGCCCTTAGTAGTTAACGATGTATATGTGAATGTACGTATCTCTGGTGACATACATTCCACATTTCAGAGCATATATTTATTACTATATATAGGCAGCATAAAATAAAACCTAATAGTACTGATCATGAGTACTGGTCTATTGAAAAAATAGACTTGTAAAAATATTCATATGCCCAGCTACAATCTATGAACCTTATATATATAAGGACTTATCTGTAATAATTTCATTAGGCCTCCTAGGCCCTATGTATAATAGCATAAGATATACAGTATAATATTATAATAGTAGTATGGGTAATGTTAGGGCAATCATCTGTTGCAGTATGATGAAAATGTAGTAACTATCTAAGTACATCTCTAGAGCAGGGTGGATTTGATTTAAATCAAATCAATTTAAATCACTAGTCAGTAAGACCCGATTTTAATCATTTTATTGAAATTAATTATTTATGTAAATTATTTTTCCAGTTATATCAGAAAATTACTGATTTAGCTATATGCCATTATAAATACACAGATAACTATGAAATTATTGGGAGGTGAACTATATCTAATCATTCATATCTGATCAACTTTTCAGCTGAAGTTTATTGGAAGGATTAGAAAATATTCATTATTTCAGTAAAAACAATTTAAATAGTTTTATTTATCTAAAACAATAACATTATAGGTTTCACTTTAAATTGTACTGCTTGCCCCTCCCTCCTCAGACTTCATTATGCAGATCTATTCCACTCCAACCAATCTTCATTAAGATGAGAAGCAATGGGATTAAAGGGACAGTCAAGTTAGAATTGATCTTTTATGATTCAGATAGAGCACTGGTTTTCAGACCTGTCCTCCCCAACAGACCAGGGGCGCAATCCGATATAGATCGTAGTTTGCGGCACAAGCGAGGGAACCCCCGCCGCTCATAGTTTCAGCTCGCAACTCAAGCTATCCTATATACGGCGCCGTCAGAGGCTAAAGTGCCGTAAGTCTGACAAACCAGCGATGTCCAGAAATCTGCGTAAGTACAAATTTCTGGAGTCGCCAGTGACTTACGGCACTTTAGAAACTGCCGGCGCCTACAAAACCTGACTAAGTTATAAAATCACCCGTACTGTCTAACACACCTCCCAAACATAGCCCGACACGTCTAACCCTCTATCCGCTATCCCCCCTCACTATCCTAACAATAAAAAATGTATTAACCCCTAAACCACCGCTCCCGGACACCGCCGCCACCTAATAAAGTTATTAACCCCTAAACCGCCGCTCCCGGACCCCGCCGCCAGCTATATTAAATCTATAACCCCTAATGTGAGCCCCTACCCCGCCGCCATCTACCTTACCTACCCCCTAAAGTTAGCCCCTTACACCGCCGCCATCTACCTTACCTACCCCCTAAAGTGAGCCCCTTACACCGCCGTCATCTACCTTACCTACCCCTAAAGTGAGCCCCTTACACCGCCGCCATCTACCTTACCTACCCCCTAAAGTGAGCCCCTTACACCGCCGCCATCTACCTTACCTACCCCCTAAAGTGAGCCCCTTACACCGCTGCCATCTACCTTACCTACCCCCTAAAGTGAGCCCCTTACACCGCCGCCATCTACCTTACCTACCCCCTAAGGTGAGCGCCTTACACCGCCGCCATCTACCTTACCTACCCCCTAAAGTGAGCCTCTACCCCGCCGCCATCTACCTTACCTACCCCCTAAAGTGAGCCCCTTACACCGCCGCCATCTACCTTACCTACCCCCTAAAGTGAGCTCTTACTCCGCCGCCATGTATTTTAAAAATATTAACCCCTAATTTAATCCCCCTACACCGCCGCCACCTATATTAAACACATTAACCCCTAATCTAATCCCCCTACACCGCCGCCAGCAATAATAACTATATTAACCCTAATTATATTAGGGTTAATATAGTTAATATCGTTATTATATTATATATATATATATTAAGTATAATAACCCTATCTAACTCTAACATCCCTAACTAAATTCTTATTAAAATAAATCTAAATTATATTAATATTATTAATTAAAATATTCCTATTTAAATCTAAATACCTATAAAATAAACCCTAAGATAGCTACAATGTAATTAATAATTACATTGTAGCTATTTTAGGGTTTATATTTATTTTACAGGTAACTTGGTATTTATTTTAACTAGGTACAATAGCTATTAAATAGTTAATAACTATTTAATAGCTACCTAGTTAAAATAATTACCAATTTACCTGTAAAATAAATCCTAACCTACACTATCAATAAATTAAATAAACTACAAATATCTAAACTAAAATACAATTAAATAAACTAAACTAAATTACAAAAAAAACAAACACTAAATTACAAAAAATAAAAAAAATTACAAGATTTTTAAGCTAATTACACCTATTCTAAGTCCCCTAATACAATAATAAAGCCCCCCAAAATAAAAAAATTTCCCTACCCTATTCTAAATTTAAAAAGTTAACAGCTCTTTTACCTTATGAGCCCTTAAAAGGGCCTTTTGCGGGGCATGCCCCAAAGAAAACAGCTCTTTTGCCTGTAAAAAAGCACACAATACCACCCCCCAACATTACAACCCACCACCCACATACCCCTATTCTAAACCCACCCAAACCCCCCTTAAAAAAACCTAACACTACCCCCCTGAAGATCTCCCTACCTTGTATTCACCCAGCCGGGCAGAACTCTTCATCCGATCCAGGCGATGTCTTCAATCAAGCAGCAGAGAAGTCTTCTTCCATCCGGGCGATGTCTTCAATCAAGCGGCAGAGAAGTCTTCTTCCATCCGGGCGATGTCTTCAAGCAAGCGGCAGAGAAGTCTTCTTCCATCCTGCGATGTCTTCAAGCAAAGCGGCATCTTCAATCTTCTTTCTTCGCTCCTCCGAGGAGCATCCATCCGGCACGACAACTGAACGAGGAATGAGGTACCTTTAAATGACGTCATCCAAGATGGTGTCCATCGAATTCAGCCAATCAGAGTTTTCTACCTTAATTCCGATTGGCTGATAGAATCCTATCAGCCAATCGAAATTCGATGGACGCCATCTTGGATGACGTAATTTAAAGGTACCTCATTCCTCGTTCAGTCGTCGTGCCGGATGGATGCTCCGCGGCGGAGGAGCGAAGAAAGAAGATTGAAGATGCCGCTTTGCTTGAAGACATCGCCAGATGGAAGAAGACTTCTCTGCCGCTTGCTTGAAGACATCGCCCGGATGGAAGAAGACTTCTCTGCCGCTTGATTGAAGACATCGCCCGGATGGAAAAAGACTTCTCTGCCGCTTGATTGAAGACATCGCCCGGATGGAAGAAGACTTCTCTGCCGCTTGATTGAAGACATCGCCCGGATCGTTTTTTTTTAATTTAGTTTAGTTTATTTAATTGTATTTTAGTTTAGATATTTGTAGTTTATTTAATTTATTGATAGTATAGGTGTATTTGTAACTTAGGTTAGGATTTATTTTACAGGTAAATTGGTAATTATTTTAACTAGGTAGCTATTAAATAGTTATTAACTATTTAATAGCTATTGTACCTAGTTAAAATAAATACCAAGTTACCTGTAAAATAAATATAAACCCTAAAATAGGGTAGCTATCTTAGGGTTTATTTTATAGGTAAGTATTTAGATTTAAATAGGAATATTTTAATTAATAATATTAATATTAATTAGATTTATTTTAATAAGAATTTAGTTAGGGATGTTAGAGTTAGATAGGGTTATTATACTTAATATATATATAATATAATAACCATATTAACTATATTAACCCTAATATAATTAGGGTTAATATAGTTAATATATATAATATAATAACTATATTAACTATATTAACCCTAATATAATTAGCGTTAATATAGTTAATATAGCTGGCGGCGGTGTAGGGGGATTAGATTAGGGGTTAATGTGTTTAATATAGGTGGCGGCGGTATAGGGGGATTAAATTAGGGGTTAATATTTTTAAAATAGATGGCGGCGGGTAGGAGCTCACATTAGGGGGTAGGTAAGGTAGATGGGGGTGGGGTAGGGGGCTCACTTTAGGGGGTAGGTAAGGTAGATGGCGGCGGTGTAAGGGGCTCACATTAGGGTGTATGTAATGTAGCTGGCGACGGTGTAGGGGGATCACATTAGGGGGTTATACTTTTAATGTAGGTGGCGGCGGGGTCCGGGAGCGGCGGTTTAGGGGTTAAATACTTTATTAGGGATTGCGGCAGGGGATCGCGGTTGACAGGTAGATAGACATTGCACATGTGTTAGGTGTTAGGTTTTATTTAGCAGGTAGTTTAGGGAGTTACGGGGCTCCAATAGACAGCGTAAGGCTTACTATGGCTGCATTTTGTGGCGAGGTGAAAATGGAGTAAGATTTCTCCATTTTCGCCACTTAAGTCCTTACGCTGTATATTGGATACCAAACTGCGCGGGTTTGGTATACCTGCCTATGGCCCAAAAAACTACGGGCGAAGGCAGAAATATACGAGCGTAACTTCTAGGTTACGCCATATATAGGATACCAAACCCGCGCAAAATTCGGCGTCGCCGGCTTTTGCGGGCGACGCTGCATATCGGATCGGGCCCCTGGTGTTCAGGATTACCTTGGATGAGAGCAGGTAAAGTAACCATATTACTGTGCTTCACCTGTACTTCAGTTCAGACATCCACAAAAATATGGCCTGTTAGGGAGGCCTGAGGACAGGTTTGAAAACCAGTGTGATAGAGAATGCAATTTTAAGCAACTTTCCATTGTACTTCTATTATCTAATTTATTTTGTTCTCTTGGTATCCTTGTTTAAAAAGCATACCTAAGTAGGCTCAGGAGCTGCAATGCACTACTGGGCGCTAGCTGATTGGTGGCTGCACATAAATGCCTTTTCTCATTGGCTGGGGGGGGTTAATAAAAGAGCTTGATTGCTTTAGGGCAATGCCCTAATAAAGGCCCTTTTAAGGGCTATTGGTAGTTTATTTTTAGAATAGGGCTTTTTTATTCTGGGGTGTTTTTTTAAGGGGTATTAGAATAGGATGAATTATTTTATTGTTTTCGGTAATTACTTTTTTTTATTTTCTGTAATGTTCGATTAATTTTTTAATGTCAGAGATTGTTTGTTTGTAGTAATGTTAGGTTGTTTTTTTTAGTAATGTAAGATTTTTTTTAAGTAATAGTTTTTTTTTTTAAGTAATGCTAGGTTTATTTTAAGGTAAGATTAGGTTTTATTTATTTTTACAGGTAAGTTTTTTATTTTATTTTTAAGGTATTTAGGATTTATTTTGTAAGATTTGGGTATTTTAATTTGGGTTAAGTCAGGCGGTGTTAGGTTAGGGAGTTTAGATGTTAGTTTTTGACTTTGCGATGTGGAGGTATGGTAGTTTAGGGGTTAATAGTGTACTTAGGCACTTTGCGATGTGGGGGGATGGTGATTTAGGTGTTAATAGTATAGTTATGTACTTTGCGATGTGGGGGGATGGTGGTTTAGGGGTTAATAGTGTAATGGGAAGATTGTGGTGGGCTATGTGGTGGTTTAGGGGTTATTACAGTAGGGGCTTATAGTGATTGGAGTTGGCGTGCGAGTAGGCTGCTAGGTTTTTAAACTTTTGTTTGCTTATTGTGGTAGCGGTAACCTTTTTCTTGAGGGTTAGCTCTAGAGCAAAAACTTTTAACTTTCAATTTGTAATATTAGTGCCACCTGACTCGCGCAAAAGGTTTACCGCTAGCGCAATTATCACTCTAGCACAAGCAGTAGTTACCGCTCCCCTTGTAATCTAGCCCAATATAAATATAACAGCAAACATGACAACAAACAAATAACTAACAACCAAACCTATCTGGCAAATTTAGTTATAAGAATACTTTCCAGTTTTTCAACATTCTTCAATGGGTCTTTGTGGCTTTCTGACAGCTCTGCCACTATATGTATATTTGTTAAAGTTTGATGATTCTGACAGAGACTCTCCTCTGTCAAGCTCTTCCACATCAGCTTCATGAAATGGCAATATTTAATGTCCAAATGCTCCATTTTCCTCAGGTGGTGTCCTTTCATGTTCAGCCCCTAATAAGTCATCTGTATTGCTAAACAATTCCATGTATGTTGGAAGTGTTTTGGACCCTGCACATTTAGGTATCTTCTGTAGTTGTCTGCTATTTCATCTGAGAACTAAACCTTCTGTGGTTTTTACTTCAAATGACCATTCTAACACTTTATGCAGCACAACAGCTTCATCGCCCCAGTTTTGTCTTGTCTAGACTTTCATAACATGCCGCTCCCTGTGATCTTTTGCACCCCTGTCATAGTATCTCTTCTGACGTTCTCTTATGCTCTCTTTCTTTCCCAATACATTTTGTGTAATTTTCTTTTTGTATGGTACTGGGTAAGAGCCACCTGAGTAACTTTAGTTTTTATCTGCTTACCAAAAAGTTCTGCTGGAGCAGCTTTGTATTTTAATAAAGTCTGTATGTTTTATACATTGGCTTGCCACGAACTTTTTAAGCTTTTAACTTTTCTATCATTGCCAATTTGGTAGTCAGTGTAAAGACTGACTTTAAGAAGGATCAGTGTTTCACACGGAGCACTGGTATCTATCGTCAACCCATCAGAAGTATCAGGACTATTAAGATCTGATGCTGGGATTTGGGTACGTGCTGTTTGTGACAAGAGCCGTGCAGTATCATCTGAAACAGTTAGCTGGGCGACTGCTAAGAGCCCAGAATGCCTATATAGCACTATTTGGGTGCTTTACATCCTGTAAGTACAGGACTTTGTAGTGGGGTAACAGCTGACACTTTTGACCCTGCACTATTGTGGCGCCTTCTTTTCTTTTTATATCTTTGATACTACAGGAGTGTATTCCAACTACGTCCGGAAGAAGCAGCCTGCCACTGATGACAGTTTGATTTTCCACAAGATCGTTTCTGTTTCTACAGAGGAGGAAATACCAACTTAAGCAACATCTCCTTACATGAACTGATAAGTGGACTTTTTATATCATTTGCAATCACCACTTTTTTACTTTTTGTTTTACACTCACATTATTGTTCACTTTATCTTTATTGACATGTTAGAGTGAATGTATATGTAAGATATCGTCATTTTGATATATAGTGAGATCTTATTTGGCTCACTCTGATTATACACATGTAAATGTAGCATGTGTTTTTGATTATTTATTCACTTGTTATTTGTACACCAATATTAGGCGCATCCAATTGATACTTTGTATTTTTCTATCTACTGTATCTATGTATCTACTTGACTGGGTCAAACATTGACAGTTCTCCCTTGCTTGCTAATCACTTAAATAGGTGAATATCCTCATTTTGTAGAAATATAAAGCACAATAAATATATAACTTAGATAACACATTCAACTTCAAATCTATCCCTTGTAAGATAAGAAGAATGTTGTATAGAGAGTTCTATTAGTAATGATTGTCAAAGCACAGACTTTTATATTTACAGAAAACTTCCAAATATGGTAATATTAACTCATGTAGTGGGGATAGATTAGATCATATATTGACAAAAAATAAATTCTAACAAATGTATGTTTAAGCAGGTTTTTCTCATTGAAAAAGGAGACCAAGGAGTGCAGAAGAGAGATATATTCTAAGGGTGAAGAAAGCGCACTAAATTTTCAAGGGGAGTTGGCAACAATAATGTACCCCAATACAAAAAAGAAAAGTCACACACATATTATGCCATATAAACAAAGTGCAATATCACACATATTGTGTATTATTCCCCACAAGCACCACTTTCAATCTCAAACAGTCTAAGGTCAAGTTCGGCAAGTGCCTCCAGCGAGCCCAGTGCTCGCTTGGAGCGTTCGGGGAAGGCTTCCAAGCAAGGTGCTGGGTGTTGCGGCCTAAGTCATGTTACTTACACACTATGCATCACTTCACACCCATAATGTTTTATGACATTGTACAGGTGGTCAATAGATGAAAAAGGTTAAAATGGGTTTGTAGAATTTGAAAATCAGAGAAAACCTGAGAAAACTTGCCTGAAAAGTGTTTCCTTATTAATTGGAATATTGGTGTCAAATTGTCTCCATTCAAGATTTAGGGGCCATTCTCATGTCAATTTATTTGAAAAACCTTGTGATAAAAAGGTTTTGTGTTTGCTTTGACTGAAATGGGTTTAAATTTAAAACAAAACAAAATATAGTGCAATTCCCATAGTTATTCGGACAGACTGGAATGGAGCCCACTGAGTCTATAGGCTGAATGTATAAGATATAGCCATGAGTGACTGACACTGTGATACTTTTCATGATTGTGGTGGAACCTCTGGTTTGTGTTTATTTATACAGGGTGACACTGATATTTATCCCCAAATTAAATTATAATTCTCAGTAAAAAAATCACATTGTTTGTTCCTATACTTTAGCTAAAGACAGATGTCCATTTATTAAATATGTGGTTAAAAAAAAATATTTGTATTAATTATTTTAAGCCCTTTCCTGTAATTTTGCGCTTAAAAAATGAGGATTTGTAAGTGCAGACTTTAGAAGCATAACCGTGAGGCATATCTGTCTCTAACTGGCCTCAGCAGGGAAAAAGTGCAAAAAAAAAGCAAGCTTTTCCAAGTGGCTAGCCTTGTCTGCTCCATTAAAAATGCGAGATTACATATGCGGGGTAGGCTTCAGCGTAACTGCTGAAACCCGCGTCACCCGTAATTTCCCCTTGCACACATTTATGGTGCTGGCAGTTCATAAAGTGCAGTAAGTCGGATAAACTGTCGCTGTCCAGAAATGTGCGTATATACAAATTTCTGGAGTCGCCAGTGACTTACGGCACGTTAGAAACTGCTGGCACCTAAGAAAAAAAAAAAAAGGTAAATCTCCCGTAAAAGTCTAACACGCCTCTCAAAAATAAACCCGACACATCAAAACCCCTATTTCTTTCCTTAGATATGGTGAGTCCACGGCTTGAATAATTACTGTTGGGAATATCACTCCTGGTCAGCAGGAGGAGGCAAAGAGCACCACAGTTAAACTGCTAAGTATTACTCCCTTACCTACAACCCCCAGTCATTCTCTTTGCCTTTGGCGCATGGAGGAGGTGAAGTTTAGGTGTCTGAAGAAAAATTTAATCTACAAGCAAGTTTTGGGGTATAGCCGTATTCCATGTCATTCCTTGCAGTCGGGTAGTGGTGGCTTTAAAGCAGTTAGGAACTTGTAAAGAGGTACTTATTGTGTTTTCCTAACAATTGCTGCCCTAGTTTAGAAAGCCAGAGTTGGCTATTCTGTTCTTTCTTTTTCAAAGGTCTCTGTGAAGAACTGTGTCTTCTCATACCTTGTAACTGTCTACATGCCGGACAGCGGAGCAGGTAAGTGCTTTTTCTTCCAGTTGGGGAGAACATGCACTTAAATTAAAAGACACTGCTTTTTTATTGGGACATAGATAATCCTGTTGTATGAGTTACACTGGAGCATAAAGCAGGCACTGTAGCATGTGTGAGACTAACATTTAAACTCTTTTGAAAAGAAAGGGTAAAATGTTTTTATTAGGCTTTATTTTCTGACACATATTTACTTGATAAAACAATTCAAGTTTAAACTGAAAGTAAGGCTGAATTTTCTATTACAGCAGTTTATTCTTTTCCCCACTGCTTTAAAATAAAACAATGCAACATTTTAAACTGTCCAGTTTGGAAAAAAAAATGGTTATTTCTGGTACTCAGTGTACCAGGAAGCTATTTTTAGTGCCTCTCTGTGTCTCAGCAGTAAAAAAAAAAGTTGTTTTTCTCCATATCTGGGTTATCCGGTCTAAATTGGTAGCGGTAAGGCACCTCAGTAATTGAGGTGTGGGATTGCGTGAGGGGTATTTTAAAGGTTTATTTGATGTTTATTAAATGTTTTTTACTTAACTTTTCTCACATAATTTTAGCTGGGGATCAATCCTAATTTGGGATAAAATTTAAAGTGTATTTTTTCCTTAAAATCTTTGAAACTTATCTGTACAGTTTTATTTATTTTTTCACAACATGTCTGATATGGAGCAAGAGCCTGTTCTCATGAATTCATGCTTATTATGTTTAGATCCACAAATTAAAGCCCCTATGCAATTTTGTTCTTCATGTGTCAATAAAACCTTGCAAAATAAAGGTAACATTTTTGAGCCTAATGTCTCTCAGATTGATGCTGTTAAAATAATACCTCAGCTTTCTCCTGCTACGTCAATGGCGTCACATGCAGTGCTCTGTAGTTCCTCTATAACTCCTAGTGGAGTTTATTTAAAAGCAGAAATTGCTGCCCATGTATCTTCAGCGGTATCTGCAGCATTAGCTGCCATTCCCAGATTACAGGGAAAACGGAAGAGGAAATCTAGAAATTCAGAAAGTAAGGTGCCTGTCCTCAGTTCTACTTCCCAAGTTGCCCTTTTTCATAAGTCTGATGAGGAAGATTATCTTACAGGAATGGGAGAATCCAGGGGTGTCTTTTTCCCTGTGTCTCATTTTTAAGAAAAATGTTCCTGTTGAGGACTCCATGAAAGACCCTTGGTATACTGTACCCAAAGCTGAGGACAGAGTAAGAGAACCACTATTCCTATTGATGATAGCTGCTCTATTAAGGATCCGATGGACAAGAAGCTGGAGGCTTATTTGAAAAAGATTAATGTTCATAAAGGTCTCAAATGGCAACCTGTGGTGTGTATTGCCACCGTGACTAGTGCGGAATCTTATTGGTTCGACGCCTTGTCTGATTTTCTTCAAGCTGGCCAATTCCTTTATTGCAGATGCCATTTTACAGGTTGTTAGACTAGGAGCTAAAACTTCAAGTTTTGCTGTCCTAGCCTGCAGGGCTTTATGGTTGAAATCCTGGTCTGCAGACATTTCCTCTAAAGTCAAGCTTCAGGCGATTCCTTACAAGGGCAGAACCTTGTTTGGACCCGGTTTGGCAGAAATAATCCCTGATATTACGGGTGGAAAAGGGTCTTTTCTACCTCAAGATAAGAAGAATAGGCCTAAAGGACATCAGAGTAATTTTTGTTCCTTTCGTAACCTCAGAGGAAAGCCTTCCCCTTCTTCTTCCAAGCAGGAACAATCCAAGTCTTCTTGGAAACCCAAACACTCTTGGAACAAGGGAAAACAATCAAAGACACCCGCAGCTGATTCCAAATCAGCATGAAGGGTTTGACCCGATCCAGGATCGGATCAGGTGGGGGGCAGACTTTCTCAGTTCTCTCAAGCCTCTCTCTCTCTCAAGAGATGTCCCAGATCCCTGCACATAGTATCCCAGGGTTACAAACTGGAATTCAAGACTTTTCCTCTGAGGCAGATTCCTTCTATTAAGATTATCTGCAGACCAGATAAAGAGAGAGGCATTCTTGAAATGTATACATCTTTCTTCCCTGGGAGTGATAGTTCCAGTTATATTGCCAAAAAAGAGGGAACTTTCTGTCCCATTCTAGACTTAAAGTGTCTAAACAAGTTCCTCAAAGTTCCATCCTTCAAGATGCAGATACGCTCCATTCTTCCTTTAGTACAAGAGGGTCAGTTCATGACAACCATAGACCTAAAGGATACATATCTTTATGTTCCTATTCACAGGGAGCATCACAGATTCCTGAGATTTGCCTTTCTGGACAAACATTTCCAATTTGTGGCCCCTCCATTTTGTCTAGCCACGGCTCCCAGAATTTTTTCAAAGGTTCTGGGGATCATTTGGCAGTGATCCGTTTTCGTGGAATTGCTGTGGAACCCTACCTGGATGACATATTAGTTCAGGCACCATCCTTTCAACAAGCAAAATCACACACAGAGATATTGTTGTCTTTTCTTTGTTCCCACGGATGGAATGTGAATCTGGAAAAGCTCCCTTTCCCCTGCTACAAGAGTAGTGTTCTTAGGGACCATAATAGATTATTGATGAAGGTTTTTTCTGACAGAGGTCAGGAAAAACAAAATCATTTCCTCTTGCCTCTCTCTTCAGGCTACTGCTCATCCTTCAGTGGCTCAATGCATGGAGGTAATCGGTCTGATGGTGGCTTCCATGGACATCATTCCTTTTGCTCAATTCCATTTGAGAGTTCTCCAGTTGTGCATGCTCAGACAATGGAATGGCGATCATGCGGATCTATCTCAGAGAATAGAGTTATATCAGTCATCAAGGGATTCTCTCCCATGGTGAATTTCTCAGGAACATCTTTCTCAGGGCACATGCTTTCGGAGACCTTCCTGGGTGATCGTGACCACGGACTCCAGCCTGCTGGGCTAGGGGGTAGTGTGGAACTCGTTAAAAGCTCAGGGCCTTTGGACTCGGGAGGAGTCTGCTCTTCCCATCAACATTTTGGAGTTGAGGGCGATTTACAATGCTCTATTGGCTTGTCCCAGTTTATCAGGTTCCAGTCAGACAACATAACCTCTGTGGCTTACATCAATCACCAAGGAGGAACTCGGGGCCATGAAGGAGGGTACTCGGATTCTTCAGTGGGCAGAAACCCACAATTGCTGTCTATCTGCCCTCCACATTCCAGGAGTAGAAAACTGGGATGTGGATTTTCTGAGCAGACAGACTTTTCATCCTGGGTAGTGGGAACTGTGCCGGAGTTAGATCTGATGGCGTCCCGTCAGAATGCCAAGCTTCCAAGGTACAGTTCAAGGTCAAGAGATCTGCAGGCCATTCTGATAGATGCTCTGAGGGTTCCTTGGGTTTTCAAGTTGGCATACCTGTTTCCTCAGTTTGCTCTCCTTCCACAAGACATTGCTCATATTAAAGAGGAGAGGGTGTCGGTGATTCTAATAGCCCCTGCGTTGCCTCGCAGGATCTGGTTTGCAGACCTAGTGAAGATGTCATCTCTCCCACCTTGGAGATTACCTCTGAGGAAGGACCACCTGATTCAGGGTCCCTTCCTTCATCCAAATCTCGTTTCTCTGAAGCTGGCTGCTTGGAGATTGAACGCTTAATTCTGTCTAAGCGTGGTTTTTCTGAGTTGTCATTGAGACCATGATTCAGGCTTGCAAGCCTGTTACTAGAAAGATTTACCATATGACATGGCGTAAATATCTTTATTGGTGTGAATCCAAGGGCTACTCTTGGAGTAGAATTAGAATTCCTAGAATTTTATCTTTTCTTCAGGAAGGCCTGGAGAAGGGATTGTCAGTCAGTACCCTGAAGGGTCAGATTTCTGCTTTATCAGTTTTACTACATAAACATTTTGCGGATGTGCCAGATGTGCAATCTTTTTGTCAGGCCTTGGTCAAAATCAGGCATGTCTTTGAAGTCTGTTGCTCCTCCTTGGAGCCTTAACCTTGTTCTTAAAGTTTTACAGCTGGCTCCGTTTGAACCGTTGCTATCTTGGAGCCGTTGTTATCTTGGAAGGTTTTGTTTCTTGTTGCTGTCTCTTCTGCTCGAAGAGTCTTGGAACTCTCAGCTCTGCAGTGCGATTCCCCTTATCTTATTTTTCATGCCAATAAGGCAGTTCTTCGTACTAAGTTAGGTTTCCTTCTTAATGTTGTTTCTAATAGAAATATCAATCAGGAATTTGCTGTTTCCTCTCTGTGTCCTAATCCTTCTTCTTCCAAAGAACGTTTGTTAGACAATTTGGATGTTGTACATGCTCTTAAATTCTACTTACAGACGACTAAGGATTTTCCCCAGTCCTCTGCCCTCTTTGTCTGTTTCTCTGGGAAACGTAGAGGTCAGAAAGCTACTGCTACTACTCTATCTTTTTGGTTACAAAGTATAATTCATTTGGTTTATGAGACTGCTGGACAGCAGCCTCCTGAGAGAATTACGGCTCATTCCACAAGAGCTGTTTCCTCTTCTTGGGCTTTCAAAAATGATGCTTCTGTGGAACAAATTTGCAAGGCTGCAACTTGGTCTTCTCTACATACTTTTTCCAAATTGGATACTTTTGCCTCGGCTGAGGCTTCTTTTGGGAGAAAGGTTCTTCAAGCAGTGGTGCCTTCTGTTTAGGACTGTCTGTCTTGTCACTCCCTATTTATCCGTGTGCTCTAGCTTGGGTATTGGTTTCCAACAATAATTGCAGTGGACTCACCATATCTTAGGAAAGAAAAACAAAATTTATGCTTACCTGATTAATGTATTTATTTCCGGATATAGTGAGTCTACGCCCCCACCCATTATTTTAAGACAGTTGTTCTTTTGACTATAACCTCAGGTACCTCTACACCTTGTGTTACTCCTTTTCCTCCATTTCCCTTCGGTCAAATGACTGGGGGTTGTGGGTAAGGGAGTGATACTTAGCAGCTTAACTGGTGCTCTTTGCCTCCTCCTGCTGGCCAGGAGTGATATTTCCAACAGTAATTACTCAAGCCGTGGACTCACCATATCCGGAAACAAATACATTTATCAGGTATGCATAAATTTTGTTTATCTGCCATCACCCCCATATCGGAACTAATAATAAATGTATTAACCCCTAAATCTGCAAACCCCAACATCGCAAACTACTTAATAAATGTATTAACCCCTAATCCTCCATTCACCCACATCACAATCTACCTAAAAATGTAATAACCCCTAATCCGCCATTCACCCATATCGCAATCTGCCTAATAAAAATATTAACCCCTAATTTGTCAACCCCCCACAACGCAAAGTACCTATTAAAAATAATAACCCCTAATCGGTCATTAACCCACAATGCAATAAACCTAATAAAACTATTAACCCCTAATCTGCCAAACCCACACAACGCAATAATCCTAATTAATCTATTAACCCCTAATCTGCCAAACCCCCACAATGCAAATATCTCATTAAATTACTAAACCCCCTAACCTAACACCCCCTAAATTAACCACAATTACCTAAATTACAAAATACTAAGTTACAATTAAAATAAAAAAGCTAACATTACTTAAAAAAATAAATAAAAAAAATGAAATGAATCTAAGATTACAAAAAATTAAAAAGACTAACATTACATAAAATAATAAACCAAATTATCAAAAATTAAAAAATTAAACCTAATACCTATGAAAATAAAAACACCCCCTAATCTAATACTAAACTACCAATAGCCCTTAAAAGGGCCTTTTGTAGGGCATTGCCCTAAGTTAAACAGCTCTTTTACTTTAGAAAATACTAAGTCCCCCCTCTAACAGTAAAAAACACCACCCACCAAACCCCCCAAAATAAAAAAAACCTAACACTAAAAAATCCTAAACTACCCATTGCCCCTAAAGGTTAATAGATTTATTAGGATTATTGCGTTGTGTAGGTTTGGCGGATTAGGGGTTAATAGTTTTATTAGGTTTATTGCGTTGTGGGTTAATGTTGGATTAGGGATTAATAGTTTTATTAGGTTTATTGCGATGTGGGATAATGGCAGATTAGGGGTTAATAGATTTATTAGGTTTATTGTGATGTGGGTTAATGGCAGATTAGGGGTTAATAGATTTATTAGGTTTATTGCGATGTGGGTTAATGGCGGATTAGGGGTTATTATATATTTTATTAGTTATTGTGGTGGGGGTTTGCGGTTGACAGGTAGATAGATATTGCGCATGCATTAGTTAATATTTTAAGGCAGTTATGGTGCTCACATTTTCAGCGTAAGGCTTGCTGCGCCTGCCTATGTGTGGCAAGGTGAAAATGAAGTAAAATGTCTCCATTTTCGCCTCGTAAGTCCTTGCTCTGAATATGTGATACCGATTTGCAACGCGGTTCTATGTTAGTTTATAGGAGTAAAAATTGCGGGCGACAGGTGAAATATACATGCCGCATGCGGTGTCGTATATGTGATACTAAAACCGCATAAAATCCGGCGTCGCCGGCTTTTGCTGGCAACGCCGCATATGTAACCTTGCCTCAGATTAGTTCTTAGAAATAATGCAAGTGGTAGCAAAGTGTAAATCTATTCTGAAAGTGTTAATACTTGACCTGTATGTTAATTTAATATATTTTTTTTAATTATTGGAACACTACACAAAACATGTTTTTTTGTTGTTGTTTTGTTTAATGTCACCCTTTCCTGTCTAGATATAGGTTATTTTTTTTGTTTTGTTTTTAATTTCCATATGTTACCCATAATAATTATTTTTTATTGATCCTCATTCACACTCATTAGATATCTCTTCTGTTTTAACTTAAAGTGACATGAAACCCACATTTTTTTAATTCACGATTCAGAGCATACACTTTTAAGCAACTTTCCAATTTACTTCTATTATCTGGTTTGCTTTGTTCTTTTGGTATCCTTTGTTGAAATGCATACCTAGGTAGTCTCAGAAGCTGGGCACTAGTTGCTGATTGGTGGCTACACATATATTCCTGTTGTTATTGTCTTACCAATGTGTTCAACTAGCTCCCAGTAGTGCCTTGCTTCTTCAATAAATGATATCAAAAGAATGAAGTAAAATTCATAATAGAAGTAAATTGGAAAGTTGTATAAAATTGTATGCTCAATTTAAATATTGAAAAAAAATGTTGGTTTCATGTCCCTATAAATGCTAGTAGAATTATACTAATTTGTGTCTTCCTTTTTCTGTTCAGTTTGTTAAATACCTCCTTCCAATCTTCATACACATTTTTAGCATTCAGCTGGCTAAATCATATTTGTTTTTCCTATGTTTCTATACTTGGCTATTGAAATTCTGTTGCAGATTTAGCCTTAGATGGGGGAGGGTGCAACACCACTGAAGAGAATTTTACTCAGGGAAGTTAATATTTAATATAGGCATCACTGTTCTCCTCTGTTGCTGGTTCACCCAATAACAGACAAGTAAGAGATCTCTATTTACTAAAACTCTACAACTTTATTGATGGAGACAGAAACAGCTGCACAAGCATAACAACAAAAAGTAGTTTTACTCAGGATGGAACATATTACAAACACATTTGAAAATACAAATACCCTATTTTAAATATTTAGATACAACAGCAAAACAATCACTTTATTTTAACTTTAAAGTTCACAAACAATGAAAGATTGTAGAAATTTAAATTTTTTTCACTTATGTATAGCAAGAAAGACAAAATAAAATGCTCATGATTTAGAATTCACTTCTATTATTAAAGGGATATGAGTCCCAACATTTTATCTTCCAGGATTCAGATAGAGCGCACGCACACATTTCAACTTATTCTCAATTTACACGTTATCATGTTTGCTTCATTGAAGGAGTAGCTATGCACTACTTGGAGCTAGCTGAGCACATGTGGTGAGCCAATGATAAGAGGCATATATGTGCAGCCACCAATTACCAGCTTGCTTCCAGTAGTGCATTTCTGCTCCTGAGCCTACCTATATATGCTTTCTAACAAAGGATACCGAGATAACAAAAGCAAATTAGATAAAAGAAGTTCGAAAGTTGTTTAAAATTGCATGCTCTATCTGGCTTCTTTCTTTTGGTATCCTTTGTTGAAAGGCATAGCTAATTAGGCTCAGGAGTAGCAAAGCATTACTGGGAGCTAGCTGCTGATTGGTGGCTACACACATATGTCTCTTGTCATAAGCTCAACAGAGGTGCTTAGCTAGGTCCCAGTAGTGCATTGCTATTCTGGAGCTGACAGGGGTTAAATACATAGTTAAACAGATTTAGAGCATTTTTCATTTTTATGTTCCTTTAAAGGGACACTGAAGTCCAAATCAAATTTTAATGATTCAGATTGAGCATGCAATTTTAAACAACTTTACAATTTACTTCAATTAACAAAATGTGCAGTCTTTTTATATTTACACTTTTTGAGTCACCAGCTCCTGCTGAGCATGTGCAAGAATTCACAGATTATACGTATATGCATTTGTGATTGGCTGATGGCTGTCACGTGATAGAGTGGAAATAAGCATAAATTTAGAATTTGCCATAAAAAAAAAAATCTACTATTCATTTAAAGTTCAGACTAAGTGCTATTGTATTGACTTGCTATCATGCATTGGTTGATTATGCAAATCTACAAAATGTTTTTTTTTTGGTTGTGATGTCATGTCATATTTTCCTATGACAACTTTACCTTTTGAGCATGTTTAAAGAAGTTAAACAGCTTTTTTTCTGTAAATTGCACTGAGTGGTGGGGAAGCTACATTTATAACATGGCTTTTATATTTGTTCTGGCTTAAAGGGTAATAACATCAAAACATATAAACATTACCAACAAAATAAACATCTTCAATATTTACCTCTCCCTAATGTAGTGACCCTCTTCCTAGGTTGCATGGGCTTTTTAGCTATGACAAAGTGTTAGACACCTGCTAATAACAGCAGGTAGATGTACAACAGAGACGCTCGTAAACCCTCTGCTATTCAGGTAAGAAGACTCTGCCTACATTCCAAAAGGTCAAAAATTCTTGCAGCTAGCAATAATCAGAGAAGTTCTGGGAGTGACAGAAATGCTCAGCTCCTCCCTAGGACCTAGGAGAGACACAATTTAGTCAAGTTCTTAACTATTACAGGACTCAAATGTATGAAGAAGTATATGTATTTAAAATGATCTTTTAAAATAAAAGTACATGGTGAATGTTAGTATAATAAAGAGAATTTTATAGCAAAAATATCATGTTTAAAGTGATTGTAACTTTAATGAATTAAAGCCCATTATCAAATAATCTTAAAAACAGGGGCACTTTAATTCATTAAAGTTTACAAAGACACTTATTTTTTTAAATACTTACCATTGCGTTATGGTAAACATAACGCTGATCCTCTGCCCGCATCTCCTGCTTTCTTTAGTATACGGATGATGAAGCCAGCTTTCTACAATCGTTGTGTGCCTCCTTTGGCATCCAGGTCGTGGGGCAAGCAACGATTGTAGGAAGCTGGATTTGTCATCGATCTGCTAAAAAAAGTAGGAGATGTGGGTGGAGGATCAAACATAAGATATAAAATTGGTCTTGAAAAAGATCCTTGCGTGGACTGAAATGTTGACCTGATGCCTGTTTATATGAAGAAATAAAAAATAAAAAAGTTGAAGACATATTGAAACTGTAAGACCTGATAGTGCCTCATTTCAATGGAACATTTCTATATTATATCATAGAGAGCACCTAGGCATTTAAAATATCTACAGTGAGTGCTTGGAAATACAGAATTAATATATATATATATATAGGGAGTGCAGAATTATTAGGCAAGTTGTATTTTTGAGGATTAATTTTATTATTGAACAACAACCATGTTCTCAATGAACCCAAAAAAACTCATTAATATCAAAGCTGAATAGTTTTGGAAGTAGTTTTTAGTTTGTTTTTAGTTATAGCTATTTTAGGGGGATATCTGTGTGTGCAGGCGACTATTACTGTGCATAATTATTAGGCAACTTAACAAAAAACAAATATATACCCATTTCAATTATTTATTTTTACCAGTGAAACCAATATAACATCTCAACATTGACAAATATACATTTCTGACATTCAAAAACAAAACAAAAACAAATCAGTGACCAATACAGCCACCTTTCTTTGCAAGGACACTCAAATGCCTGCCATCCATGGATTCTGTCAGTGTTTTGATCTGTTCACCATCAACATTGCATGCAGCAGCAACCACAGCCTCCCAGACACTGTTCAGAGAGGTGTACTGTTTTCCCTCCTTGTAAATCTCACATTTGATGATGGACCACAGGTTCTCAATGGGGTTCAGATCAGGTGAACAAGGAGGCCATGTCATTAGATTTTCTTCTTTTATACCCTTTCTTGCCAGCCACGCTGTGGAGTACTTGGACGCGTGTGATGGAGCATTGTCCTGCATGAAAATCATGTTTTTCTTGAAGGATGCAGACTTCTTCCTGTACCACTGCTTGAAGAAGGTGTCTTCCAGAAACTGGCAGTAGGACTGGGAGTTGAGCTTGACTCCATCCTCAACCCGAAAAGGCCCCACAAGCTCATCTTTGATGATACCAGCCCAAACCAGTACTCCACCTCCACCTTGCTGGCGTCTGAGTCGGACTGGAGCTCTCTGCCCTTTACCAAT
This sequence comes from Bombina bombina, assembly GCF_027579735.1. Taxonomy (NCBI): domain Eukaryota; kingdom Metazoa; phylum Chordata; class Amphibia; order Anura; family Bombinatoridae; genus Bombina; species Bombina bombina. The sequence goes on from NC_069501.1 coordinate 986,603,262, forward strand.
CCAGCCACGGGCCCATCCATCTGGCCCATCAAGACTCACTCTCATTTCATCAGTCCATAAAACCTTAGGAAAATCAGTCTTGAGATATTTCTTGTCCCAGTCTTGACGTTTCAGCTTGTGTGTCTTGTTCAGTGGTGGTCGTCTTTCAGCCTTTCTTACCTTGGCCATGTCTCTGAGTATTGCACACCTTGTGCTTTTGGGCACTCCAGTGATGTTGCAGCTCTGAAATATGGCCAAACTGGTGGCAAGTGGCATCTTGGCAGCTGCACGCTTGTCTTTTCTCAGTTCATGGGCAGTTATTTTGCGCCTTGGTTTTTCCACACGCTTCTTGCGACCCTGTTGACTATTTTGAATGAAACGCTTGATTGTTCGATGATCACGCTTCAGAAGCTTTGCAATTTTAAGAGTGCTGCATCCCTCTGCAAGATATCTCACTATTTTTTACTTTTCTGAGCCTGTCAAGTCCTTCTTTTGATCCATTTTGCCAAAGGAAAGGAAGTTGCCTAATAATTATGCACACCTGATATAGGGTGTTGATGTCATTAGACCACACCCCTTCTCATTACAGAGATGCACATCACCTAATATGCTTAATTGGTAGTAGGCTTTCGAGCCTATACAGCTTGGAGTAAGACAACATGCATAAAGAGGATGATGTGGTCAAAATACTCATTTGCCTAATAATTCTGCACTCCCTGTATATACAACTAGCCCTCAGTTTACGCCGGGGTTAGGTTCCAGAAGGAATGGTTGTAAATCGAAACCGTTGTAAATTGAAATCAAGTTTATAATGTAAGTCAATGGGAAGTGAGGGAGATAGGTTCCAGGCCCCTCTTAAAATTGTCATAAGTAACACCTAATACATTATTTTAAAAGCTTTGAAATGAAGACTTTAAATGCTAAACAGCATTATAAACCTAATAAAATAATCACACAACACAGAATATATCATTAAACTACGTTAAATGAACAAAAACATTTGCTAAACAGCATTATAAACCTAATAAAATAATCACACAACACAGACTTCACTTGCATTTTTCTGCAAACAGTTCTTTCTATGCATTCCAATCTGGACTGAGTTATAGAGAGGAAGATCTTGTTCCTTTGAAATCAGCTCGATAGCTCAGGTCTGGTTAAACTGATTAATTTCAGCTTGCTTGGCTTTGCTGCAACACAAGTGGACAGCTCCACCTACTGGCTATTTTAATAAATGCACTGCTTCTCAATGCTTTTCAATAGCAGTCACATGACTGGAAAAAAAGGTTGTTATTCTGAAACGGTTGTAAATTGAACCGTTGTAAAACGAGGGCCACCTGTATATATATATATATATATATATATATATATATATATATATATATATATATATATACATATACATACACACACATACATAATACGTTACAGAAATGTGAGAAAGAAATTATAGTGTTCTGCACCACGTGATAAAACCGCACAGGCTCAAGTGAGCCTGTGCGGTTTTATCACGTGGCGCAGAACACTATTCTTTTTTTCCTCATATTTCTCCATATGCCTAATAGTAATTGTCTCAGCAGCCACGTTGATTGTAGATCTGTAATTCTGTGAAATATTCTTGAATTCTATTTCACATTGGATTTTACATTTATATATTTTTATTCTGGAGCTTACATATTTAAGCAGTCAAGGCACCCAAAGTATTAAAGGCACCTCAACATTTAGAGAATATAATCACTATTAATTTCACTATTCCATTATCCCTTTGGTTACCTATCTTGTACTTTAATCTTCCATTTTGAACGTTAACTTCATTCTTAAGAATGACAGAAAGTATTTCATCTCTGAGGGACTTTAGAAAGGACATTAATTCAGATATTTCCTCGGCTGTTAGGCAAGACAGCACTAGCACAGATTCACATATTTTACACATTAAAGGGACAGTCTAGGCCAAAATAAACTTTCATGATTCAGATAGAGCATGTAATTTTAAACAATTTTCCAATTTACTTTTATCACCAATTTTGCTTTGTTCTCTTGGTATTCTTAGTTGAAAGCTTAACCTAGGAGGTTCATATGCTAATTTCTTAGACCTTGAAGCCCACCTCTTTCAGATTGCATTTTAACAGTTTTTCCCCACTAGAGGGTGTTAGTTCACATATTTCATATAGATAACACTGTGCTCGTGCACATGGAGTTATCTGGGAGCAGGCACTGATTGGCTAGACTGCAAGTCTGTCAAATGAACTGAAAAAAGGGGCAGTTTGCAGAGGCTTAGATACAAGATAATCACAGAGGTTAAAAGTATATTATTATAACTGTGTTGGTTATGCAAAACTGGGAAATGGGTAATAAAGTGATTATCTATCTTTTAAAACAATAAAAATTCTGGTGTAGACTGTCCCTTTAACTCTGTAATTTTTAACTTAGAGAAACTTCTCATCAAAGAAATTAAACTCAATGCAGAGGTGTCATTCCTTAAAAAATATCTAGAACTTAAACTAGTACCTAAAAGTTTAATCATTCACAAAGTTTGTGCTTTCCCCTTTACCACCTCCGAATTCACTGATAAATGGAACAATGTTAATTTTGAATCATCTATAAAACTAATGAGAATCATTATTGAATACAGAGAATGTCTAGTGAAAGAACTAGACAAGGAGATTGAACTTGAAGAGTCTAGATTATAGACCTTTAAAACATCCAAGACCTTCAAAGAAAAGCTAGATACTCTATATGCTAAGGTAAAAACTTTTAAGGATGGAGTGATCTCCAAGAAAACCAGGAAATTAAATAGAGATCTGACACTAAATAAAGATGACTCCCCCACAGAGGGCGCAGCACAATCAGAGTTAAATGGAACATCAAATTCTATACAAATAAGAAATGATTCTAATATCTATTCCAATACATATAATAGCAATGAACTTTGGAACAAAAACAAGCCACATATTAAACAGCGTCCGGTCAACACTATGGGCCATAACAGGAACCATGGATATTCCTCAAACATGTGGAGAAATAACTCATTAATGTATCAAGAAAGATACTACAGACATGAGACTACACGTTGTCCATTCCAGCACTATTCACCACAAAGATCTCAGGATAGAAGATATCACCATAACCATATAGACCTTGATAACAGATATGAAACCAGATATCATAACACATACCTGTCAAGGAGAGAGAAATAAGAAAGTCATCAACCTAGGAACTATAGATCGCTTTTAAATAACCAACATCAGGATTCTTATCAACCTAGGAATTACAGATCCATTCCGAATGACCAAGATCAATACAGGAGAGCATACAATTATTATCAGAACAAACAAAACTGGAACCAAGAACAAAATTGGAGCCAAGAGAAACCACCATTCTACAACCCAAACTGGAGACAAGTAAAATTGATCTCTCAGACAAAGAAGTCCTTAACTTGGGTCTATCTTTTGCTCCGACTGCAAAACTAGATAAGTTTAAAACCTTTCTAAGTGAAAAAGATCTTGTAAGGAAACTTACCCTAAAGCGTTTCTTTCTAAAATCGCCATTAGAGAACACCCATCTAACTCCACCTCTTAATAATGGAGTAAGATACGCTCATACCAACTTACGGCAGAAGTCTACTTTCTATCCACTATCAAGCAAAGGATCGATTATTGAAACCTTTGAAAGACTGATATGAAATTATAACAAGAAACTAAGTTGAAATAACCAATGTAAGCAGAACCTTACTAAAAAAACAACTGAACACAACAAGAACCCTTTAATGTAACAAGGATATAGTCATCAAACCTGCTGATAAGGATTACACTAATGAATCATTGAGAATCCTACAAGATCGGAAAACCTATGAACTCCTAACCAGTGACCCCACAAGAAGATTTAGAAAAGATCTGGAAAGGCTACTACTTGATGCCAAAGAAATGTGGATCATTAATCTTAAGGAATACAAGTATCTTGTTAAAAGTCACCCAAGGATTCCAGTCTTTTACCAGCTACCAAAAATCCTCAAGACCCTAAAGAATCCTCCTGGAAGACCCATTATTTCAGGTATAGGGTCCCTTACAAGCAATCTCTCTGAATATATAGACCAACACCTACAGAAATTTGTGAGAAAATTACCATCCTTCCTAAGAGACTCTACGGAGGTGTTAAATACCCTCAATAAGATCATATGGGAGGATAACTATATCTGGGTCACATGCGATGTTACGTCTTTATACACAAGCATTCCCCATTCAGAAGGCATAAAAACTGTTGGCTATTTTTTAGACCAATTTAATGTTCTCATTTAATTGTACTGATTTGTAAAAGTATCCTTGATTGCAACTTTTTAACCCCTTTCTTTATGTAACTTTATGTGATTTATTTTTCAAACAGAGAGATTTGTTACTTAAACTGCAACTTAAAATGTTACAGTTTTTTTTATCACATTTTTTATCGCATTTCTGATCCACTGTATCTCATTTTTACGATACAGCTTACGTGGATATACACAACTAGCACTCTATATGCTTTTTTTTAAATTGCACATTTTTAAAACATTGCAGCACACTTCCTGCACTTTAAAACATTGCAGCACACAAATTGAACATTTATAAAATATTGTAGCACACTTCCTGCACTTTAAAACATTGCAGCACATTTCCTCCACTTTCATATAGGGTTTACACATCTACGCCGCACTCAAGCCACCCTCTTTTGAAGGAGGCGCTCCTTTCTTAATACTTGTGTAACCTACATAATATGTGATCTGAGATACTTCACAGGGAAAATAAAGTCTTTATGAATTTTTGCATGCTCTATCCAGCAAGACGACTTTACCATCCAAAACAGACATAAAAATATATATTAAAATACAAATATTTACATAAACCATTATGCAAGTATGATTGTTTTATCCAATTGCTAGCAGTATCTGATGTGTAAGATATAATTTATTGGGTACCTCAAGCAATTATAGATGTGAATGGCAGGAATGCCCCCTAACGAAACACTGGAAAAGATGAGTGAAGCGATGATAAATTTGAACATGATCTCACATTTACAACAAGGTCCTGGGCAGCCTCATAAACTGCCTGGACCTCACCATTAGATCTTCCATTGAATGCACTATGACCTCTCTTGGGGGAGTGAAAATGCTACAATTTGCAGATTCAAATAACGGGAAAAGCAGACAATATTAATAATAAAAGTACATTGCAGAGCTTTTTAATTATGCACAATTCAATATTTTATAGGGATTTATTTTTATCTTTAAGTGCCTCATAGCCACACACCAACTTGTCTACTACACTGATTTTAAAATTAATTCTGGATAGATTTTTTTTCAGGGTTAGGATGCAGAACAGGTTTAAAACACAGAAGTGCAGTAACCTGGGTTAAAGTTTAGTAGCCCTTGTTTATTGTCATTAAATCATTGGTTGCATCGTGTAAGATAAAGTGGGCTGCTGAGGCCATGAGTTATAAAAAGATATAACAAATGATCTATTTCAGGGGCAGCCATGAGGGAACTTGCAGCTTTCTGCCCCTCTGAAAAAAATGTGTGCCATCGTTTTTGTGGCCCTAGGGAAAAGAAGAGAGGATGGAAACTATTTGCTTTATGGTGGCTTCAATTCAAAGGGGCTGGGGGGGGGGGCAGCAGATAGAGGATATCCTGCAACCTTACCTAAATCAGGTCCTAAACATTTTTTAGGAAATGTATTATTATTTGTAAGTGCAATAGCCATACATCTAGATGCGGCTCTAAAGGCTTCTAAAACATGATCTGTACCTCATTTAGATATTGCAGTCTAGTTAAAGATTAAACTAAACCTGCCAGCTTGCAATCTCTTTCAGTTCTTGCACTGAATTGTAAAAGCAGGTAAAAGAGCATTTTACATACTTTCTTTAAAGTAACTTTTTTACAGTATGCAAAGCAAAAGTGCAATAAGAAAATGATAAAATTCGGCTCTAGATGGCCTAGAGGTTCCGGTGGAGGTGGAGCCACACAGGTGTGCCTGCACAGGTGCGCTCTACAGGTGTGATCCAGGACATAGCTCCAGTCCTTTAGACGCTGGCGGTGGATCCCTCGTGCCTTGCCCCAAGCTGAGGGCTTCTCTCCTTAGGATATTCAAAGAAGAACGACCCGGAACCCTTACAGGGGCCTGTCAACCCACTGGCTTTTGCAATCCCATTTACCGGACTTCTGCAACGGGTAGTATTTAATTGCTTACCCGCATCTAAAGCAGGCTTACATCTTACCTGTCCTACCTCTTCTCAGAAGACTGAGACTCTCCCCCCATCCCTTTCTGTGGAACTTTTTACACCCTGCTTGAGGTAAAATCTTTTCCCCCTCCCTACTTGCCAACTGACTCTCCCAGACGAAACCTGGACACGTTGTCTCACCTTGCCTTCGTTTGCCACCAACTGCGGTCTCAATTGCTGTGTGGGTGGCCGGTCCGTGCCTTCTCCCCCCTCCCTCCCCCACCGGTGTTGCGCGGGAGGGAGCCGGTCCCGGCCCTGGAGCGGGGTTCCGGTTTAGGGGTGGGTCCTTCATCTGGCTCTGGTGTCTGGCCCGGCGCTACGCTCCACGCTCTCCCCTCCCACCGGTGCTGCGCGAGGGGAGCTGACTACGCTTGCACTCGGAAAGGCAGCGCCAGAGCTATTCTTACCTGGGCCGTGTTTACAGGAAGCAGCAGGGGCTGACCACGGAGTGTTTGGATGATAATCTGCTACACGAAGGGGTGAGTTTGGCACAACACACGAACAAAGGCACCACTCGGGCTGTTTCCCTATTATTATATATTTCTAAACTTAATGTTTATTGGTCAATCAAGCTTATATTTTATAGGGAATGGTGCTAGATGCATAGAAAATAAATATTCCAGAAAACTAAGAAGATATTCACAGAGATGTGAATCTCTTCTGTAAGTATGCACTTATAAGCACTCTGAGCCTAGACTGTAAGACGGTTTTTCCGGACTGTGTTGAAATAAAATATAACTTTTATTAGAAATTGCACTTAAAATAAGGGTGACACACAAATTAAAATTGACACTAGCACTATCATGTGATCAGACACTGTATATTTATCTAGTGGAGGACTGTAATATCTGTGTCCTATAGTCAATTGATATGTGCCTCCTAAGCAGTGCTGTATTAACTAAGCTATACTTAGTATAAAGGGTCCCAAATACTGGGTATGTATTATATATCAATTTCTTACGTAATCTATACCGTATACCGGGATACCCTTGTGTTTTTGATATATGTGATATACGCCAGGAAATTTCACTCTAATCCCTGTGTATTATAGCTGATTAGTTGCTTCTATTCAGAACGATCTATGTATGTTATTCAGGAGTTGCCTTTGTGTGGCTGTATAATATCACGATCTCTTATGTACTTGAACGTGAAAATATTAGAGGATTTAGTTTGAAAGCAACTCCGGTATTATGTACTGTTTTTCACCGTTATCAGAATAAAGCTTTTTATACAGTATATTCTCTGTGTCCCTCCACTTCAAGAGGGCTGCCAAGAGACTTGCTTTTACTGCAAATACTCTTTAGTGAGTGGTACATGTGACTCTGGGTTGCAATGTATTTTATTTCAAATTACGTAGCAATTTCAGTTATGCTTAGTGTACCTTTTGGACATACAGCCTAAATACCAGTATCAAAATTTAAAGACAACATTAATTTTGTGTTGCCTATGTTAATATAAATTGTATTTGGCTATATATGCACTGCAGGCATATAACCTGCACTTGTATAATGATTTAATTGAAAGGAAGCATAAACTCTGTATTGCCACTATGTTTCAGAATTATATTTGGCTCCGTTTTCTCTGCAACCAAAGCCTGTATTGGAGTAAATACTCGCTTATTCTTATATTTTTCGATATTTTTCAGAATTATATTTGGCTCCGTTTTCTCTGCAACCAAAGCCTGTATTGGAGTAAATACTCGCTTATTCTTATATTTGTCGATATTTTTCAGTTATCTTTCTATTTTGTAAAAGCTAAGTATAGCCAACTGACTAGTTTCGCCCCTCCGGCCTTTGACAAAGCCCGGAGGGGCGAAACTAGTCAGGAGTCAGCGTGAGCGTTTGGGCGCTCTGGTTTTAACAGCCTAGCACTACATGTTGATCTAGCCACATAGAAAATTATAGCTATACTTAGTTAATCTGTTGAACAGTCTGGGTTGTGCCAGACTTAGCCAGTGTTAAAGTAACCTAAAACATAGGTATTTATTAAATTGTATACACTCTGAGATAGTGCCAGAGGCAGTGAATATTGGCAATACTTAGCTTTTACAAAATAGAAAGATAACTGAAAAATATCGACAAATATAAGAATAAGCGAGTATTTACTCCAATACAGGCTTTGGTTGCAGAGAAAACGGAGCCAAATATAATTCTGAAACATAGTGGCAATACAGAGTTTATGCTTCCTTCCAATTAAGCCATTATACAAGTGCAGGTTATATGCCTGCAGCGCATATATAGCCAAATACAATTTATATTAACATAGGCAACACAAAATTAATGTTGTCTTTAAATTTTGATACTGGTATTTAGGCTGTATGTCCAAAAGGTACACTAAGCATAACTGAAATTGCTACGTAATTTGAAATAAAATACATTGCAACCCAGAGTCACATGTACCACTCACTAAAGAGTATTTGCAGTAAAAGCAAGTCTCTTGGCAGCCCTCTTGAAGTGGAGGGACACAGAGAATATACTGTATAAAAAGCTTTATTCTGATAACGGTGAAAAACAGTACATAATACCGGAGTTGCTTTCAAACTAAATCCTCTAATATTTTCACGTTCAAGTACATAAGAGATCGTGATATTATACAGCCACACAAAGGCAACTCCTGAATAACATACATAGATCGTTCTGAATAGAAGCAACTAATCAGCTATAATACACAGGGATTAGAGTGAAATTTCCTGGCGTATATCACATATATCAAAAACACAAGGGTATCCCGGTATACGGTATAGATTACATAAGAAATTGATATACAATACATACTCAGTATTTGGGACCCTTTATACTAAGTATAGCTTAGTTAATACAGCACTGCTTAGGAGGCACATATCAATTGACTATAGGCCACAGATATTACAGTCCTCCACTAGATAAATATACAGTGTCTGATCACATGATAGTGCTAGTGTCAATTTTAATTTGTGTGTCACCCTTATTTTAAGTGCAATTTCTAATAAAAGTTATATTTTATTTCAACACAGTCCGGAAAAACCGTCTTACAGTCTAGGCTCACAGTGCTTATAAGTGCATACTTACAGAAGAGATTCACATCTCTGTGAATATCTTCTTAGTTTTCTGGAACGAACGAAGGGGTGAGTGTTTACCTTAATACACAGTGTTGGCATTTCTTCTGGATTTTCTACCCTGCAGCATTTAGTGGAGGGGGAATTGGAAGCTGAGAGAGATGGAGGGGGCTAACGAAGGCTAAAGTGGAAGTTGGATCTACCCTGTAAAAGGGGGGAAAAAAAAAAAGGAAAAAAAAGAATATATATATAACGGCTAGAAATCCCTAAGGATTACTAAATACTAGTTTCTTAACTGACTGGGCCTGCTGTAAAGAACTTTCTTTTTTTGGGGGGGTCTATCTCTTTTTTCCTTGGACCTCTCAGCAGATTGGGACTCAAAGAGAAAGGAGAAAAAAGAAAAAAAAAGAGAAAAAACTTTGAACCTGAATATTGGACTAGCGCCATATGGGAAAAGATAGCTAAGCAATCTATTCCAGTACCTAGCCTATAATTTGTTAAACACAATAAGATCTAATGCACTCATAAGAATGTAAACGCTGTTTAACGCAGTGCATACTCTGTCAATACTCTGTTTAGCCTACAAAATCAACACCTAGATTTACCTAGATTGTAACATAAGATCATCTTATCTCTCTGTGTTATTTAACTCTGCATTTTTGTTGAATTTATGAAATAGCCTTTTTTCTTTTTTTCCTTTCTTGGTCTTCACTAATGGTACGCTGCACCAATACACACCGAAGCCAAAACTATAGCTTCTGTACCCACAAATGGCGACCCATTGCTAACCTAAGCAGTTCTGTATTCACTTGGGTGCTACCTTAGAGCTATATTATAGTTTAAGAGGCAAAACATCCTCCCACTTAAAATTGCATAATTAAGCTTATTGAGCTCTGATCTAGGAACATTCAGTCTCCGCTGTTGGAAAAATTCCTGGTAATTGTTTCAGTCTACACAACCAACTTGAATACAGAGTTGAACCCCTAAAAGGCTTTAATAACTGTGGGCTGAAGCTCACTCTGCCACAACATTGCATTACACTGGTATACACACTGTATTAAATATTTGATTTAGCTTGGGTTACATCTTTACTGTATATAGCTCTGTGAAGTCTTTTCTCTTTGACATTGCTAACCTACTCTTGACTTGGCGTTTGTGCAATGATGCACTCCTTGGCTTTTTATTAAAATAACTCATAAGCTTATTACAAGCTTAGCATAATATAAGGTAAATATTTTGCTTAGTTTGGTGATAAATTTTGATAATTGTTGCAGTCTATACAATTAACTTGAATACGGAGTTGAACCCCTAAAAGGCTTTAATAACTGTGGGTTGAAGCTCACTCTGCCACAACATTGCATTGCACTTATATACATATTATATTAAATACTTGATTTAGCTTGGGTTACATCTCCACTGCATATAGCTCTGTGAAGTCATTTCTCCTTGACACTGTTAACTTACTTCTGACCAGGTGTTTGTGCAATGATGTACTCCTCGGACCTCCGTTAAAATAACCCATAAGCTTATTACAAGCTTAGCACAATATTAGGCAAATACCCTGCTTAGCTTGGTGATTCTTTTTTTCTTTCTTCTCTTCCCTTTTCTGGCATACATGGTCTGGTGAGCGAGCCCTAATTCACTTAACTCACTTCTGTTCCTTCCTTTCCTTCTTTTTTTTTTCTTTTTCTCTCTCCGAAGGATCAGATTAATTAAGTCACCCCCTGCCCCCCACCTCCCTTACAATCTTCACCCCCCCTCCACCCCCCAGCTTCCTTTTCCCCCTATTTATGCACTGGGAGAATTCTCCCCAAATAAGTTTTCCCCTGCGAGTTTGACACATGGATACATTTCTTCACCTACACTCTAAGACTCCCTCACCAGTCATGGCTTCGAGACCAAGAGATAGGAAGGCAAAGAACACTTCAGGCATACTGCCTGAAACTCATGAATCAGATATTATGGTACCTCGCCCGATCTAGTCATTTGACATGCAAGTTCTGGTTACTAAAATATCGGAAGCCCTGGCCCCTAACTTTGACACACTTAAACTAGAAATCAGACAGGACATCACACTCTTATCACAGGAAGTTAAACAGTTTGCTAACAGAATTAATGAAATTGAACAGAGAGTGTCAGATCTTGAGGATCTCACTACTCTACACAACACCAATCTAGACTCCACCAATCTTTCTATCACTACAATACAAGCTAAACTCGAAGATCTCGAGAATCGCTCCCGTAGGAATAATATCCGACTAATAGGGGTTCCAGAGGACAAATGTTATGAGGATTTAAACTCCTTTATTTCTGAGTTGTGACCTCAACTTCTTAAAATCCCCTCTGACCATCCCCAAATACTAGTTGAAAGGGCACACAGAATAGGCAGACTAAGACTGGACAATAAAGGTAATCATAGACCCAGACCGGTGATTGCAAGACTATTAAACTTCCAAGACAAGGTTACACTACTTCAGTTCTATCGAAGAAATCAGCCCATTACACTTGGGGAAATCTAAAATTCTCCTTTTCCAGGACTTCTCAGCAGAAACAACATCCAAAAGAAAGACACTAGCTCCCATCTGCACCAAATTGATTCAACAGGGGGTACCAAGCTACCATCATCTACCCTGCAAAACTTAAAATTACAGAGGCTGAGAATGTCCATATTTTTAACACTATACAAGAGGTAGAACAATACTTGAAGGATGCTAACACTCTAAGCTCATAGTTATCAGGCTAAAAATAGGACATGTCTGCTTTAATGTTTTCTCCCTGCCCGTTGCTTTTTTTCCCCTTCTCCCTTTTTTTTTTTTTTTTTTTTTCATCCTCTCTTTCTTCTTCCCCCTTTTTCCCTTCCCGATCTCCTTTTTTCTCTTATCCCCCCCTTTCTTTTTTTTTTTTTTCTCTCTCTCTTTTCTCCCCTCCCCTTCTCCCCCCGTACGGATTACATTCAGAGATTCTAGATAATATCAAATGGCAAATTTTAAAATAATTTCCTGGAATGTGGGTGGAATCTCCACCCCCATTAAAAGGAAGGCTATCCTTACACATCTTAGGAAATTAGGGACTGATATAGCTTTTTACAAGAAACGCATCTGTCAATTGAGGAGTCCCTGAAACTCAAAACCTCTTGGGTGAGAGAAATCTACTTTTCTTCAGGAGATCGGAGGCGGAGGGGGGGTGGCCATCCTGATTGGCAAAAAAATTAATTTAGAAACTATTTACAATGAAATTGATCCAGATGGAAGATTCGTGATAATTAAAGTAAAAATCTATAAAACAATTTATACCTTGTGTAACTTATATGCCCCCAACAAATTGGACCCAGTTTTCTGGTCCAGACTTCAGGCTAAAATTCTCGCGAGTTCAAGAGGGGCATTTAATTCTTGGCGGGTGATTTCAATATGTCCCCACACTCTCCACTCGATAGACCTTAGAATCTCCAATAAGCTGGCTAAACAAAAACGGTATAATTTAGAAACCAAGTTAATAAAATCAATCATGCATAATCTTGCAGTAAGAGATGCCTGGAGGCTTCAAAACCCTGATGTCAGGGACTTTACATGTTTATCGAGAGCTCACAAAACGATGTCCAGAATTGATCTCTTTCTCATTAAAGATAGAATAATCTTATCAGAAGTAAAGACGGGTATATTACCAATCTTTCTCTCTGACCATGGTCCTATTTCACTGGAAATCCAATCCAATTTGCATAAAGATAGAGCACCACGCTTTGTTTTCCCCTCCTTTCTCGCAAATGACTTGAAATTTAAAAACTGGCTCAAACTTAAGTTTTCTGAGTACCTCCATTATAACCAGGGTCATATTGACTCCCCTCTGATATTCTGGGAGGCTGCCAAGGCAGTCCTCAGGGGCGAAATCATAGCTTTCAGTGCTGAAAGATCCAGGATATTAAGATTAAGAGAGAGAGAAATTACTAATTCAGTAATCAACTCGTACAACTCTTACCTACTTGAAAAGTCACCTATAAACTGGGCAAAATACATTCGGGCCAAAAATACCAGAGACACATTTGCTATCTCTCAGGAGACACAGAGGGACTTGAGACTCCAAGCGAGAATGTATAGGTTTGGAAACAAATCAGGCAAATTATTGGCGAACTTGGTCAAAAGAGAGAAAAAGTCATCTCTTATCGAGAGCATTCAGCAGGTGGGTACCCTTCTTGATAAACCGGCTGAGATAGCAAAGGTATTTGTCAGTTACTATCAGGACCTATATACATGAAGGAGCTCAGATCTCATACAAGCATCTCAATTCTGGAGTAAAATAACTTGTCCTAAAATCTCAACTGAGGAGGCTGGCATTCTTAACGCCCCAATTACCGAAGCAGAGATAACAAAAGCTATTTCAGATCTTGCTACCAATAAAGCCCCCGGACCAGACGGCCTCCCAAACGAGTTTTATAAAATCATTAATACTGATATTACCCTTTATCTTAAGAATCTATATAATAGCATGCATGTCAAGGGAGAGCCTATAGCTGCCTCTTTTCTGCCTCCAATACTATTTTAATCTTGAAGGCTGGAAAAAATCCCTCCCTAAAAGAATCATACAGGCCCATAGCCCTCCTAATGGAGACTATAAGATCATGTGCTCCATCATTGCTGGGCGCCTCCAGGCTCCACTGGCCACTGTCATTCACTCAGACCAGGCTGGGTTTCTCCAAGGACGTAACTCCTCAGCAAAAATCAGGGAGGCCTTGACTATCACAGAGTACTTTAGGACAATGGGGGGGCGTCGGAGGGTAATGGGGGCGGGAGGCACCTGACCTGCTATTGTTTCGATCGATGCAGAGAAAGCATTTGACTCAATACATTTCGATCATCTTTTTACCTCTCTGGCCAAGTTTGGTTTTAGAGGTGAGTTCCTTAATTTTATTATGAATCTGTACAAAGAACCCTATACAACTCTGATCATTAACTATCTATCGTCTCCACAGATAATCCTCGGAAGGGGAACACGCCAGGGGTGTCCCCTGTCCCCCTTGCTCTTCGACGTCTCGATTGAACTGCTGGCAATCATGGTCAGACAACTATTACCAGGTATTAAACTGGGCAAACAGGTCATAAAAATCGCTCTATATGCTGACGACTTACTCTTATATCTTTCAGATATCAAAACTAGCATACCTAAATTATTAGATATTACCACTCAATTTGGATCCTTCTCGGGCTATAAGATTAATGAAGCAAAATCAGAGCTGCTATGGCTCAGACAAAATAACAACTCGCCCCCGGATATCCCCTTCACTGTGACCAGAGATTCTCTCAAATATTTAGGAATCATGATTCCCTCCCTTCCGAGTGAGCTGTATAATCTCAATCTCCTTCCAATACTAACAAATATCAGAGAGAAACTTAAAATCTGGCAATCTTTGCCACTGTCTATCTCTGGACGGGTTGCTTTATTCAAAATGATTTTGCTTCCCAAGCTCCTATATGTATTACAGAATATCCCATTAATCCTTCTAGAAAGAGATGTGCGCTGTATTAGCAGTGCACTCAGCAGATTTCTTTGGCAGGAGAAAAGGCCAAGAATCTCTTTAAACAAACTCTCCCTCCCAAAAGATAGTGGAGGTCTTGAACTCCCAGATATCCGGTCATATAACTACGCCTTTCTGGTCCGAGTGGTGGTTGACTGGATCTCTCACAGTGATTATGTCACGAATAATTCTCTGGAAGAAAATATTTGTTATCCCTACTTACCACTAGCTTTAATGCATTGCCCGCCTACTGAATTACCAGGTAAAATCAAAAGGCTTAAATCCTTTTCCAACCCTCTGAAGGCTTGGTGGAAAATGAGTAACTTACTGTCCCTAAATTGTAAAGTCTCTCAATATCTCCCATTACAGGGAAACCCAAAATTTTCCGGCCCGGAGTAAACTCTGCAATATTTAAGAAATGGCACACTCTAGGGCTGAATAGGCTGATACAACTATGGGATATAGAGAGGAGGTGCGCTAAATCTTTTGAGAATCTGAAAACAGAATTTCAAATCAATAACAAGGAATTTTTTGCCTTCTTGCAAAGTAGACATTTCCTGCTCAAGCTTATGAAAGGGACCGGCTGGAGCTGGAACTTGGGTAAATTGGGAAGCTGGGTCACTCTGTTTAAGAGCGGTATTAGCTCTATCTCACCCTGTTACCAGCTAATCAAATCAGGCAAAGGCGAAGCAGTGCTAGAGAAAATCACCATGTTATGGAATCAGCTGCTTCCACATGCCAGTATTGACGTAAAAATTATTCAGTCTTCAATCCGCAAGGTGGCCCAGGTCACTCTTTCAGTCACTTGGAGAGAGATACATGTTAAACTTCTGCACAATTCTTACTTTACTCCCAAAAAGGGTCACAAAATTCACAACCTCAGCTTCAATAGGTGCCCAAAATGTTCATTCCCTGCGGTCGATTTAATGCACATGATCTGGAGTTGCCCCAGAATAAGGCACCTCTGGTGGTAACTAGAGTTCTGGCTTAATAAAACCCTCAAAATCCCCCATGTGAGTCTCTCTCAGATACAGATTGTCTTTGGCCCCAAGAATCTTAACTCATGGAATAAATTGATATTCCTCTCTATCTTGGCAACCAGATATCTCATCTTCAAAAAATGGAAACTGAGAGCGACCCCAACGATTCCAGAGATAAAAAACTCTCTGAAAAAACAATGCTTACTAGAACAAAGGGATACCAATCTAGATAATGACTCAGATATTAAAAAAATATTTGGTAAATGGTCAATTTTTATCAAATCATTACCTATTTCAGAGATGAATGACTTAATATTCCCTTTTAGAAATTCAGAACTGGTGTTGCTGGGTGCCTGGTAAGGATTAAGTAGAGCTGCCTATTGGAGATCCTCTGGGATGGCCCCCCCCCCTCTCCTCCTTCTCTCACACTCTGGTCTCGCGTCGGGGGGAGGAGGGAGAAGGTCCTTGTCTTTCCGGTCCCTCCCTTCCTTCTCTCCCTTCCCTGTTTCTTTCCCCTCTCTTTTGGATCTTCTCCTCCCCCTTCCTCTTTCCTCCCACCCGTTTCCTCCCTTCCCCCTTCCCTCCCTTCCCCCTTTTTTTTTTTTTTTTTCTCTCCCTCTCTTTCCTAATTTTTGTTTTTTCTCTGTCTAAAATAAAGAAAACCCCAACAATAGGTATATACTAAGAATTTGGTCTTAAAAGCTCAAGGTTAAGGTGCTTTATTAACCTTATGTTGGATATTGTTATGTATCATGATACTTTATGTAGTCTTGCATGAACACCTGAAGCTTCTGATTATCCTGTTTCTTTTTTTTTTCTTTTTGGTTAAGGAAAACTCCAACAACAGGCACTCACTAAGAACCGGGGTTCAAAATTTTGGGTTTAGGTGTTTTGATGACTTTATGTTGGATTTTGTTTTGTACCATGGTACGCAATGTAATTCTGTATGAACACCTGAAGACATTGATTATCCCGGTTATCCCCTCTTCTTTTTTTCTTTTTTTTTCTCTCTCTCCTTGTATTATTGTATAACTGTGCCAATTGTTGGATAATAAATAAACATTTAAAAAAAAAAAAAGAAAATGATAAAATTCATTAGAGCATTTTTCTATTCCAGCTTCAAATGGACATGGTAACGTAACATCTCATCCCCTTTAAAGGGTTACTTAAAGGGACATGAAACCCAATTTTTTTCTTTCATGATTTAGAAAGAGCATGTCATTTTAAACAACTTTCTAATTTACGTCTATTATCTAATTTGCTTCATTCTCTTGATATCACTTGCTGGAAAGCATATCTAGATATGCTCAGTAGCTGCTGATTGGTTGCTGCACATAAAGGCCTTGTGTGATTGGCTCACACATGTACATTGCTATTTCTTCAAGAAAGGATATCTAAACAATTGAGCAAATTAGATAATAGAAGTAAATTGGAAAGTTGTTTAAAATTGCATGCCCAATCTGAATCATGAAAGTTTAATTTTGACTAGACAGTCCCTTTAAGTCAAAATTAAACTTTAATGATTCAGATAGAGCATGCAGTTTTAAACAACTTTCCAATGTACTTCCA
Source organism: Bombina bombina (assembly GCF_027579735.1). NCBI lineage: Eukaryota > Metazoa > Chordata > Amphibia > Anura > Bombinatoridae > Bombina > Bombina bombina. The sequence continues at coordinate 986,620,576 of NC_069501.1, forward strand.
TTAACAAAATGTGCACAGTCTTTTTATATTTACACTTTTTGAGTCACCAGCTCCTACTGAGCATGTGCAAGAATTCACAGCATATATACATACATAAATGTATTTGTGATTGGCTGATGGCTGTCTGTCACATGATACAAGGGGAGTGGAAATAAACATAATTTTTAAATTTGTCAGAAAGAAATCTGCTACTCATTTGAAGACTAAGGGGGATATTTATCAAAGCGTCAATCTCGGTGCATTCTCTGGCGTCAACATGCTCACCAGATCCACATACGATGCCCTTATTCATAAAAAAAAAACGTAAAAATCATGCGTGTCAAGTACGGCGCGATGAGCATCTGACTTTTGTTAACTAACAGTCATCGATGTCGTGGTTATTTGGGTTTTTCCTAACTTTATTTATACTATGTCATTACTGTCCATGAACAAGCACATTTTTCTAAATCTAATCTTTTATTTGTTTTATCTGTTAATGTCCAAGAAATAGCTACATTTATAGCTCAACAAATAATATCTCACAGAAAGTTATTTTTATATTTATTTGTTATATGATACTTTCAGAAATGAATGTGTATTTGTATTTCTAGAAGTCATGATATGCTTTTATCTCATGTTTTTTTTTTATAAATGATTATTAATGCTAGAATTTGTACATACAGTATATCTTTGCACATACTTGTGTGTGTGTGGTTGTGTGTTTTATGTCAGAAATCTTTTGCAAACATATTTACATTTCTCTAAATTCCTTTTTTTGTGCTAAGCAATGTTGTCTTTCATATATCTGTGTTTATTTATACCACTATATGTATACAGGTGGCCCTCGTTTTACAACGGTTCAATTTACACCGTTTCAGAATAACAACCTTTTTTTCCAGTCATGTGACTGCTATTGAAAAGCATTGAGAAGCAGTGCATTTATTAAAATAACCAGTAGGTGGAGCTGTCTGCTTGTGTTGCAGCAAAGCCAAGCAAGCAGAAATTAATCAGTTTAACCAGACCTGAGCTATCGAGCAGATTTAAAAGGAACAAGATCTTCCTGTCTATAAATCAGTCCAGATTGGAATGCATAGAAAGAACTGTTTGCAGAAAAATGCAAGTAAAGTCTGTGTTGTGTGATTATTTTATTATGTTTATAATGCTGTTTAGCAAATGTTTTTTGTTCATTTAACTTAGTTTAATTATATATTCTGTGTTGTGTGGTTATTTTATTAGGTTTATAATGCTGTTTAGCAGTTAAAGTCTTCATTTCAAAGTTTTAAAAATAATGTATTAGGTGTTACTTATGACAATTTTGAGAGGGGCCTGGAAACGAACTCCCTCACTTCCCATTGACTTACATTATAAACAGGGTTTTAATTTACAACGGTTTCGATTTACAACCATTCCTTCTGGAACCTAACCCCGGCGTAAACTGAGGGCTACCTGTATAGTGTAAGAAATTGCAAATCATGTTTGATTCAATATAATCTTAAGCAGAAAGGCATAGTCTACATAATATTAAACTGGCATGATTCAGATAAAGCAGTAATTAAAATCACCTCTATAATGTTTTCAGATTATCATTGTTTGATTCCTTCTCTTGAACTGTTTTAGAATTTAAAGGTTTAATCTAAAAGGCCTGCCCATGATTTTAACACCTGTGTAGTATTGGTCTTGAAATAGAGACTCCAATCAGAAAACAATACACAGGTGTAGTACAGAAACTGGGCCAGCACTTGAAATGGCATCATTTGTGAATGATAATAAATTAAAAGATGAATAAGACATGAATTTGTTTGCAAAAAATATCAGAAATAAAACATATATATACACAAGTATGTGTAATAAGAGCTAGGTACATATTTGAGCATTAAGAATCATATAAAATTGAGTATAATAAGTAAGATAGAAGCGTTATGCAAAATATTATATAAACACAGGTGCATTTCTATGATATTTAATGTTTGTTCAGGTATAAATCTAGCTATTTCAAGGACATTAATAGATGAAAAATAAAAGATTAGCTTTAGAGAAATGTTCTTGTTCATGAACAGGAATGAAATGGTATAAATAAAGTTGAAAGAAGAAGACAAAACTATCTTCATTTGATGGACATTCAGGGTAGATCATTTGATAAATGAGGATAGCCGCGACATTGATGACTCTTATTTATCAATAGTCTGATGGCTAATCGCGCCGGACTTGACGAGCGTGTTTTTGACAGGCTTGTTGATAAATAATGCCGTTGAATGTAGATTTGCGCCAGTGATGTATGGCCAGCGTATAGCCCATTGCGAATGCATTGAGATTGACGCCTTGATAAATCGGCCCCTATGTTCTATCTCATTGTTATCATGTATTTGTTGAATATGAAAATCTACTGTATTTACTGGTCCTTTAATGAGTTCCCATGATACATTTTATCTGCTGGAGTGTATTAAACTGTTTACCTTTATTTTGTCATTTGAAATAGCTGATTTTGCCTGTTGAAACCCCACCTATTCTGAAAATTTCAATACTGCAGTATTGACTATCGAAAAACAGGTAAAGAAGAGGCAGCAGCAGACATCAACATCACAATAGGGGTGGGTAGGAGATAGAAACCCCATTCCATTTGAAAGTGCGTTCATGCAGCATCAATTAACACTTAGATGCTTGCCTGAGTACATCCTCCATTCACATTAGCAAATGAAAAGAAAGGATTTTCAAAGACCTTGACAGAAGCAAAAGATATTCAGCCTAAGCATAAAGTAACCTATGATGGCTAATGAACACTATATTGATTATGATTGCCTAGTATGCCTGAATACACAACTTGCAGGTGATTGTCAGAGGTATGAACTATATAACCTCATTATCAGTCAATAAACAATAAAAATACGTTTACTACCATTTTCAGTCTGGAGTACAATGAGATTATGAGAATTATTAAGTATGTTGTGGTGGAAAAAAAATGTGAGCAAAGTCTAAGCAAACTTAACTCACTCTTTAGTAATGAAGATCAGTTGTCTTTTCTCATCTGTTAGAAGAGATGTGTGAAAGGATTTTTTAATGGGTTTTGTAGAATTCTCAAATTATTATATAATTATTATATTATAATAATTATATTATAATATAATATTATTAAATTATATTATAATGAAGTATCCTAATCTATATTACATGTTTTCCAGTAGCTTTAGACCGTATAAATGACACTAATATATGTGTGTCTGCAGGAATTATTCCTAAGGGGAGGACAAAATAAATTATCACATTCACCTTGTTCACTTGGCATCCTTTAATTATTCCTATGTAGGTAGTGTGCATGTGTGTGGAACACTATATAGCAGCAGTTTTGGAAGAATACTTTAAACAATTGTGCAAATACTGCTGCCATCCAGTGCTCCAGGCATGCATATCTAGGTATGATCTAGGCTACATGTGAATGAAGTAAATTAGGTAATAGAAGTAAAATGAAACATTGTTGGAAACTGTATGCTCTGTCTGAATTATGAAAGAAAAATTTTGGGTTTTATGTCCCTTTAAATGTCTCATGACCATAATAATATCAGAGTAGACAAACAAAAATGTTTTAAAACCCACCTTATTTTAACTCTGTGACACATCAAATGAAGAAAATGGACTCTACTCTTCATAATGTGAATTTATTTTTGATAGGGAATTTGGTGCAGTTTTCTGAACAAATCATTTTTATTTTTCTGAACTTAGTATCTTGTGGATTAAATATTCACAAGGTTGTTGTTTTTTAAATATTTGGTGTCTCATTGATGTATGGGCTTATTTTGTGCTGAGAAATACACACAGTTTCAGTCTATCTATGGCGGTTCTATGGGGTTGCTGAGGGGTGATATGTGACTCCAAACACATGTGTAGCCCCCCAAAGGGCTCCACATAGCATGTGTGAAGGGTCTTCACAACCTTTGTTAGCCCCCCCCCCCCCCCATATATTAAGTTCTAGACCCACTACTGCTCTTCAGCCTATACTCAAGGTTCTTCTGATCACATGCCATAAGATGAAAGAAGAAATTATACTCTTTTAAGTAAGTGATCCAATATGTGTTAAGATTTTTTTTTGACAAAGATAGAAGCACAGTTGTACAGCAGTCCAGTAGAGGAACAACAATTGGTGCAGCAGGGGCGGTGGCCCCAGGGCCCAACTGCTGAGGGGTTCATAGCAGCCAGTCATTACATAGGTGTGTGCCCATGTGGTCATTATCTGTAAATAGATACTCATCACGGTTATACTGTGCAGAGTGTTCACTATTAGTGTATAAATATTCCAGCATTATACAGCACAGTATATTCATCAGGGTTTACATATTCAATATATTTACAGAGCGGTGCATTCATCAGTGTATATTGTACAGAAACTCACCTTTGTACAGCACAGTTTTTTATATGTATACAGTACTGTGCAAAAGTCATAGGCCACTATTACATTTGTTGTTTTAGCAAAGTTTTAATGACCATCCATATTTATCTAAATGTACACAAAATATTAAAAAAAAAAAATTTTCAGAGCAAAATGGTTTCTTCAGGCAAAGTATTAAGTGTGATCTCCCTTGGCACTAAGCACATCTTGAACTCTTTTGGAGACACTGTCCTGAAGTTTTCTGAAGTAATCTTCTGGTATATTATACCAGGCGTCTTTCAGCACTTCCAAGAGTTCTTTTTTAGATTTAGGTTGTCTTTTATTTCGTTCTCTGCCTAGGTGATCCTATACCGCCTTGTCAGTATATAGCAGGGTTATAATACAATTTATTTATTCTTTAAAATAGCCTCCAATTAAAATGAATATACAAAACAATTGAAATTAATATTTATTCCTAAATTCTTTAGATTACTTACAATTTATATACACATTGCAATATATTTATGTAGAGACCAGATTATGAATCAAATTATACACGCTTATGCTGTTATAATATTCTTTACAAAGATTATAAAATATAACATAATTTATGTAGAGAACTTACCTGATAAATTCATTTCTTTCATATTGGCAAGAGTCCATGAGCTAGTGATGTATGGGATATACAATCCTATCAGGAGGGGCAAAGTTTCCCAAACCTCAAAATGCCTATAAATACACCCCTCACCACACCCACAATTCAGTTTAACCAATAGCCAAGTAGTGGGGTGATAGTAAAAGGAGTAAAAAGCATAAAAAAAAGGAACTGGAAATATAATTGTGCTTTATACAAAAAAAAAAAAAAAACACCATAAAAAGGATGGGTCTCATGGACTCTTGCCAATATGAAAGAAATGATTTTATCAGGTAAGTTCTTACATGTAATTTGCAAGAGTCCATGAGCTAAAGAGGCCCCTTGAGCTATATGATGGTGATCTTACCACCAAGTTTGAGAGAGTCGAACATTGGGATTTAAGGATATTAATTGTGATATCCTTGTATAATCCCTGCACCATTGATTCAGCATACAAAGCTGAAGAGGTCTCATGTGAAAACTAGCAAAGGGGATTGCATCCGATGCTGCAGTCATGAGACCTAAAACTTCCATGCACATAGCCACTGAAGGGAATGATTGAGACTGAAGATTTCGACAAGCTGAAACCAATTTTATTCGTCTCTTGTCTGTTAGAGACAGAGTCATGGACACTGAATCTATCTGGAAACCTAAAAAGGTGACCCTTGTCTGAGGAATCAAGGACCTTTTTGGTAAATTGATCCTCAAAGCATGTCTTTGAAGAAACTACACTAGTTGATTCGTGTGAGATTCTGCAGAATGTAAAGACTGAGCTAGTACCAAGATATCGTCCAAATAAGGAAACACTGCAATACCCTGTTCTCCGATTACAGAGAGTAGGGCACTGAGAACCTTTGAAAAAATTCTTGGAGCTGTCGCTAGGCCAAATGGAAGAGCGACAAATTGGTAATGCTTGTCTAGAAAAGAGAATCTCAGAAACCCATAGTGGTCTGGATGAATCGGAATATGAAGATATGCATCCTGTAAGTCTATTGTGGACATATAATGACCTTGCAGAATAGTCCTTATAGTCACCATTTTGAAAGTTGGCTCCAGATCCAGATCCAGAACTGGCCTGAATGAATTTTCTTTTTTTTGGACAATGAATAGATATGAATAAAACCCCAGACCATGTTCCTGAAACGGAACTGGTATGATTACCCCTGAAAGCTCTAGATCTGAAACACACTTCAGAAAAGCCTGAGCCTTCACTGGATTTGTTGGAACGTGTGAGAGAAAAAAACATAATTTATGTAAGAATTTACCTGATAAATTAATTTCTTTCATATTGGTAAGAGTCCATGAGCTAGTGACGTATGGGATATACAATCCTACTAGGAGGGGCAAAGTTTCCCAAACCTCAAAATGCCTATAAATACACCCCCACCACACCCACAATTCAGTTTAACGAAAAGCCAAGAAGTGGGGTGATAAGAAAGGAGCAAAAAGCATCAACAAGGAATTGGAATAATTGTGCTTTATACAAAAAAATCATAACCACCATAAAAAGGGTGGGTCTCATGGATTCTTGCCAATATGAAAGAAATGAATTTACCAGGTAAATTCTTACATAAATTATGTTTTCTTTCATGTAATTGGCAAGAGTCCATGGGCTAGTGACGTATGGGATAGCAAATACCCAAGATGTGGGCGCTGAAAAATTAATCCACAACCCAAATCAAAAGTTTTAATCTTTATAATGAAAAAAACTGAAATTATAAGCAGAAGAATCAAACTGAAACAACTGCCTGAAGTACTTTTCTACCAAAAACTGCTTCTGAAGAAGAGAAAACATCAAAATGGTAGAATTTAGTAAAAGTATGCAAAAAAGACCAAGTTGTTGCTTTGCAAATCTGATCAACAGAAGCTTCATTCGTAAAAACCCAGGCAGTGGAAACTGACCTAGTAAAATGAGCCGTAATCCTCTGAGGCGGGGATTTACCCGACCCCAAATAAGCATGATGAATCAAAAGCTTTAACCAAGATGCCAAAGAAATGGCAGAAGCCTTCTGACCTTTCCTAGAACCAGAAAAGATAACAAATAGACTAGAAGTCCTCCTGAAATCTTTAGTAGCTTCAACATAATATTTCAAAGCTCTTATCTTACCACATCCAAAGAATGTAAAGATCTTTCCAGAGAATTCTTAGGATTAGGACACAAAGAAGGGACAACAATTTCTCTACTAATGTTGTTGGAGTTCACAACTTTAGGTAAAAATTTAAACAAAGTCCGCAAAACCGCCTTATCCTGATGAAAAATCAGAAAAGGAGACTCACAAGAAAGAGCAGATAATTCAGAAACTCTTCTAGCAGAAGAAATGGCCAAAAGGAACAACACTTTCCACAAAAGTAATTTAATGTCTAGAGAATGCATAGGCTCAAACGGAGGAGCCTGTAAAGCCTTCAAAACCAAATTAAGACTTCAAGGAGGAGAGATTGATTTAATGACAGGCTTGATACGAACCAAAGCCTGTACAAAACAATGAATATCAGGAAGTTTAGCATTTTTTCTGTGGAACAGAACAGAAAGAGCAGAGATTTGTTCTTCCAAGGAACTTGCAGACAAACCCTTATCTAAACCATCCTGAAGAAACTGTAAAATTCTAGGAATTCTAAAAGAATGCCAGGAGAATTTATGAGAAGAGCACCATGAAATGTAAGTCTTCCAAACTCGATAATAAATCTTTCTAGACACAGATTTACGAGCCTGCAACATAGTATTAATCACAGAGGCCTAGATTTGGAGTTTGGCGTTAGCCGTGAAAACCAGCGTTAGAGGCCCCTAACGCTGGTTTCTTACGGACTCTGGTATTTCGAGTTCAGTTACCGACACTCCAAAATCACCTAACGCTCAAATATCTACCGACACCTCAGACCCAGTAGTAAACATATACCGACAAAATAAACATCCACGAATCACAAAACAAATATTATACAAACTACACTTACACTCATACAAACACTACACTATATTTATTTTTAAGATTTAATAATTTTTCATCAAAATACAAAGGATTAAAGTTGCGAGATCTCGGGTGTTAGAAAAAAAACAACACAAATCCATTTTCCCATTGACTTACATTGACACACGGGAAAAGACCCTCATATACCTACATCTAACTAATAACATTATCACAAACATACACTGATCGATGCATACAAACAATATACACCACATGACATACCCAAAATATTTATTTATCACAAAAAGAACACGATTTAGTTACTTTTTCACACAAGCTCATGACGTCACTCACTTTACGATGAAAACCAGTCTTAGAAAAAAAAAATTACCAATTTTTAGAGCCTCCATTGACTTCTATTGGGAAGACGTGCTCGTGCACGCGAAACCCTCATTTCCCTAACGCACGCAAATAGCGTAGACAGAAAAACTCCAAATACCAGCGCTAGAAAAGACATGATTTCATGCGTTAGACCCAGCTATGATAAATAGATCAAGAAATGACTATTTCCCTATGGTGGATTTATGGATTTTACTGTTTGAATATTCACAACACCATTAAATTGTTTCATACTTTTATATTACATCAACTACAAATCAACATCACTAGTAACAAACTTTTATTTAAAAAAATATTACATTTAAACGGACACAAAAATAATGTCAACTTTTCTGGATTCACAAACGCTACACAATGGGAAACAATTCTCATTTACCTTTATTATTGCATTTCAGTTATTCAACTCATATGCTTGAAGTAACAGCATATCTACATAGGCTTAACACATGATCACTCATGGATGCACATACATTACTTTTAACATTCACTCATACATGTGCATTCAAATGATGGGGGAAAAACACATTACATTCTCTATAGGAATCACAAAACAGAACATATGGATTTTACTGTACTTTTAACATCATGATTCCATCACAATAAACCATTAGGAATTACGTACAACAAGAACATCATTACACCAGATTACAGATGTCACTTTATGGGAAGGAACAACAATGCCAGACCGCTATATAGAAGTCAGCATATGTGGGACACAATCACAATATATACGTACATGTACATAACACGCATCACCCATCACGCAACCACAAAGCACACATTTAGATTTTATTCAGCATACAATAACAATGTAGCACAATACAACAACGCAATGAGGATTTCAGAACTACATAGGCAGGTTAATAATATGACGTCATTAGAAGATTCAACCATACACATCACAGATTCACGACTGTACCGCCCCTTTCTGAACTTTTACACTCAATACTACATATACGTAAAGTTTGGAACAGCATTATTAGGGAGATTTCAATGGGACAATTAATAAATATTGTCAGATCGCAAATCACTTATATATATAATACTACAGATGACAGCCGGAAGTTATTCAGCATTAGTGCGATTTGAAAGGGACGCATACAATATTGACAGCTCGGCAATCACTTATATATACAATACTACAGATGACAGCCGGAAGTTATTCAGTATTAGTGCGATTTGAAAGGGACGCATACAATATTGACAGCTCGGCAATCACTTATATATACAATACTACAGATGGCAGACGGGAAGTTCGGAATTATTATTGTGATTTTAAAGGGACGCATACAATATTGAAAGCTCGGCAATCACTTATATATATAATACTACAGATGACAGCCGGAAGTTCTTCAGTATTAGTGCGATTTGAAAGGGACGCATACAATATTGACAGCTCGGCAATCACTTATATATACAATACTACAGATGGCAGACGGGAAGTTCGGAATTATTATTGCGATTTGAAAGGGACGCATACAATATTGACAGCTCGGCAATCACTTATATATACAATACTACAGATGGCAGACGGGAAGTTCTGAATTATTATTGCGATTTTAAAGGGACGCATACAATATTGAGATCTCGGCAATCACTTATATATACAATACTACAGATGGCAGACGGGAAGTTCTGAATTATTATTGCGATTTTAAAGGGACGCATACAATATTGACTGCTCGGCAATCACTTATATATACAATACTACAGATGGCAGACGGGAAGTTCGGAATTATTATTGCGATTTGAAAGGGACGCATACAATATTGACAGCTCGGCAATCACTTATATATACAATACTACAGATGGCAGACGGGAAGTTCTGAATTATTATTGCGATTTGAAAGGGACGCATACAATATTGACAGCTCGGCAATCACTTATATATACAATACTTCAGATGGCAGACGGGAAGTTCGGAATTATTATTGCGATTTTAAAGGGACGCATACAATATTGACAGCTCAGCAATCACTTATATATACAATACTACAGATGGCAGATGTTACTTTATCGTTTAAAAACAATGTTGCAGCAACATTGATCGATCACATTCGATGCACATTATACACAACTATGCACTTTCATTCATGTTAGCCTGGACGTGTGCTTTTTACTATAAGATCGCGTTTAAGAAATATTGATTACGCATATGATCAAACATTACAAACATGCACTGTATGTGTGATATTTGACACTTTCACATTAAGATTCATTGGGGGAAAACAACATTTCAGCAAACAACAAACGCACACTGTGAAAGCATTCGCGCCGCTCACATACAAACAGGTGAATACAATCAGCAATCATTACAAACTCAATACCATTGGACTAATCGTACTATAAATCCCCCAAACAACATGGCCAATGCATCACTTGTGATCCACATCAGATCAAGTGCATACCTTGTTACGCTGTTTTGAAAGATGGATGACGATGACATGGTAGACGCTGCTGGTGCTGCTATTGGCGAACTAGCTGTTGGTCGAATCAGGCAGCCTCGGCGGCTCAGACTGAGACGAAGGGGTCGTCTGGTTCGAGGTCCTCCTGTCTACAGGGTGAGACCCACCTTGGAAAACATGAGCGACTTTGAGGTTTATGATAAGTATCGGCTTGATCGCGAACAGCTCATTGGCCTTTACGATCTTCTTAAACCTCATTTGGAGCCACGTATAAGAATAAGGACTGCTGTTCCCGCCATGAGTAAGATGCTAAGCTGTCTATACGTCCTGGCCTCCGGGGAGTTTTCAATCCGGAGAACTGTACATGCATGGCCTGGCTCAAGGTACATTCTCTGTGGTGTTTGATAACTTTCTGGACGCCATGGTACGTATCAGTAAGCAATACATAGGATTCCCACAGAATGATGGTGATTGGAGGCGCCTGAAGAGGGAATTCTTTGATATTGCTCAATTGCCCAATGTCTTGGGAGCCATAGATTGTACCCACATTGCGCTGCATGCTCCAATTGATGACTTGCCCTTCAGAAATCGCAAACATTTTCATAGCCTCAACGTGCAGTATGTTTGTGACGCACGGATGAGGATTATGCATGTGTGTGCGAATTTTGGAGGGGCTAGTCATGATGCCCGCATCCTCTCTCTGTCGTCCCTGTGGAGACAGTTTGAGGAAAGACAAATGCCCCCTGGTTATCTCGTTGGTGAGTATTTGTGCACAACATGGTTAATTAGTTTGACAATTGCCACTGTAGTTTTAAAATGTTAGCGTAATGTTCAGCTATAGGATGCAATTTAACCATATATTTTCCCCCCGCTAATGTCTACTTTTAGTTCAATGCAGATATGTAGCATGTCTTACCTTCAATGCTCAGATAGAGAATGTAATGTAACCATGTAGTTTGCATTTTACACAAGGCTTGATTTAGGAGAAATACGCATATGTAGCATGTCAGCTGAAATGGGAAGATATTAGCTAATGCAATTTAACCATGTCATTGTCTCTTTCCGCTAATGTCTTTTAGTTCAATGCAGATATGTAGCATGTCTTTCCTTAAATGCTCAGATAGAGAATGCAATGTAACCATGTAGTTTGCATTTTACACAAGGCTTGATTTAGGAGAAATACGCATATGTAGCATGTCTTAGCTGAAATGGGAAGATATTAGCTAATGCAATTTAACCATGTCATTGTCTCTTTCCGCTAATGTCTTTTAGTTCAATGCAGATATGTAGCATGTCTTTCCTTAAATGCTCAGATAGAGAATGCAATGTAACCATGTAGTTTGCATTTTCAACAAGGTTTGAATATGGAGAAATATGCATATGTAGCATGTCTTAGCTGAAATGGGAAGATATTAGCTAATGCAATTTAACCATGTTATTGTCTCTTTCCGCTAATGTCTACTTTTAGTTCAATGCAGATATGTAGCATGTCTTTAATTAAATGCTCAGATAGAGAATGCAATGTAACCATGTAGTTTGCATTTTACACAAGGTTTGAATATGGAGAAATATGCATATGTAGCATGTCTTAGCTGAAATGGGAAGATATTAGCTAATGCAATTTAACCATGTCATTGTCTCTTTCCGCTGTCTTTTAGTTCAATGCAGATATGTAGCATGTCTTACCTTAAATGCTCAGATAGAGAATGCAATGTAACCATGTAGTTTGCATTTTACACAAGGCTTGATTTAGGAGAAATACGCATATGTAGCATGTCGTAGATTAAATGGGAAGATAGAGAATAAGATTGAACTAGATTTTTTAATTTTAAAATAAACATTTGTTACTGGATTATCGTGTACAAAACTTTTTATTGGACTCCAAATACTATTTTGAGGATTCTGTTAGAATTATGTTCTGTTCATAATTTATAGGTGATTCTGGGTACATGAGCCGGCCTTGGCTCATTACCCCCTTGCGTAGCCCGACTGATGTGTCTGAGGAGCGCTACAATAGGGCTCATAAGAGAACCAGGGCGGTGGTTGAACGGATGTTCGGGCTCCTGAAGATGAGGCTCAGGTGCCTGGACAGGTCGGGAGGAGCCCTCCAGTACAACCCAAAGAAGGTGGCTAAGATCGTTGTAGCCTGTAGCGTCCTGCATAATATTGCACAGCGGGCTGGGATGCTGCAGGCCGTCCGGCCAGACAGAAACCTCCTCAGAGATGAGGAGGATGATCCTGTTCTAGAGGGGCCATTCCGGGACGAGGGGCTCAATGTCAGAGCAGACATCATCAACCACAACTTTAGACGGTAAAGAATAGAAGTTAGACTGGAGTATTGTCAATAGATGTGAACTCTAGGGAAATGACAAGTAGAGAATTGTGCAAACATGTTAGGATTGTTCATCAAATGCTAAAAATGTGTTTCATTTATTAATATAGGTGATGCTCTGGGCATTGGGTCCTGTAGCTAGTCTTTGCCACCTGGTTTTTAAAGAGGACATCAGCTGGTAAGTATAAATGTATGGACTGTTGCTGGCATGAATTGTACACAAATACATCATATGGCATACATTTTCTAAACTAGTATTTAGTTTACACATTACTTAAAATGTAAATACTCAGAAAGGTATCCTCTAGCATGACTATGGTTCAATGGCACACATTAGAGGTTTGTTATGCTCAATATGACTCATCTTCACACTTGATAGAACATAACACAAGATGCTACACACGCTTAGTAAGCTAGTGACAGATATTTCTTATGAAATGGGGGGTGGGAGAGGGCTACAGAAATGATTCACACACTTGTAGTAATTTTTATTAAACTTTTTCTGCCATTGGGGAACTGACTTAATCTAAAGACTGAAAGGGAAGAATTAGAAGCCTGACAGTGAAGATTGTCCAGACTGACAGTGGAAAAAGCCAAGATTGAAATTGAAGTATACCAATGGGATCATGTCTGGCATTATCTTTCAAATCTGCTGACCTTGAAAACCATACGAAGACATGTTCACATGGTAAGTGCCAACTATTTGATAGAATAAGGCTGTGGAGGCATCCTATTGGAGACACTTAGATGATTTTCTAATTTTTAGATGGTATTTCACAGTCCTCTATTTTTGAAATGATGAATAAGACACCTATTGAAGATCAACTGTTTAGCCCTGAATTGACTTTCAAAGACCATGCATTATCCAGGTTGGTGTACCAATGCATGCTAGTTAAGAATCACAGGAAGAATGTTGAATATTAGTAGCTTACATACATTAGTCATATTTAGTTCTTAATTAGATATTTAGGGATCACAATCAGACACTTAGATGATTTTACTTTTTTAGATGGGATTTCACAGTCCTCTATTTTTGAAATGATGAATAAGACACCTATTGAAGATCAACTGTTTAGCCCTGAATTGACTTTCAAAGACCATGCATTATCCTGGTTGGTGTACCAATGCATGCTAGTTAAGAATCACAGGAAGAATGTTGATTATTGGTAGCTTACATACATTAGTCATACTTATTTCATCATTAGATATTTAGGGATCACAATCAGAAAAAGGAATACATATTATAGTTGATATAGAGGTATTTGAATGGACATGAAATATGACATTTATGTTCAACATATATATTATTGAAATGTGATATACATTATTATGTATAATTTGAAAATCTGATATTTTAATTTATTTTTTATTACACAATATAATGGTGTATTTTTTTTTTATTTTTTTAATTTAATTAATAAATATCTTTAAAAAATGTTGAACAAAGTTAGAGCATAGACACAAGATGATTGTAAATGTATTTTATGAATATTTGACAACGTGTGTATTAACTTTGTTAAAATTTTGTTTTTTAATTTCAGATTGGCATCTGATGACTTCCAGGAATATTTTTTTGTTTTTATTTAACAATATTAAATACACTCTTTTGAACAGATTATAATAAATATCCATATAATCTGTCAATAAAAAACAATTTGACTCCCATGACTGGTAGTTGTCTATTTGACAAGCACATGCATAAGATCAAATAATGCATTAATTTTAGAAAATCCACTGATTCCGAGAATATTACATTAAACTATCTTTTTTAACATTAATTGGGGAGTGAGATCCATCGATGCTCTTCTTTTGAAATTCTTAGATGTTAAAATAATTTCGGATATGTAGTCAATTTCTCATAAATTATTTGTTTTCATTTTTAAGAAGGGGAAGTGGTTCAATTACATTAAAGTGACAGTGTTGTTGAATGTAAAATTAATTTTATAAGATCTTGTATCTTCCTTAGGTATCTCAAAACATTATTTGCTAAATTATTATTTATTTATTTTTTTAAATGTATTTTTTATTGAAGTCATAAACAGATACAACCAAAGGGTATGCCCCAAAACATTTACAGAAAAGTGCAAATACAATATTGTTAGATAAGTGTTACAAACAAAACCCTATAGTAAGGGCATAATGTATCTAAATAGCACACGTAATGTTATAAAATTTGGGCAGTTTACAGTTAGACTTCAGTTTTATAATAAAGGCAATAACAATAAAACAAAAATAGTCCTCCCAGGGCCATATAGAAGGCAAATCAAAGTGTCCACTCAGATACAATTAGGGCCGCGGGGGAGTTAGCTTTATAGTTTAAAGGGGGGGGGATGCAGCGGGCAAGAGCCGCTCATAATAGAGTAGGGAAGGGGTGGGGGGGGGAGGGCGGAGCCAGTTAGTATGTCCAATTTGTAACTACACTGATATCTCAGAGATTTTAAATACACTACTAACTAGAATTATCGTCTATTTACACCGTGAGTAAATTTAAACTAGGGTATGTAAACATAAGGATAGCTTCCTATTAAGGAGATCAACAGGGGGAGAAAAGTAAATATATAAATATAGAACACCATGTATACTGTCAGATTCCATATACATACTCCAAGCCAAGAACAGTAGTTTATCTGATATGCTGAGCCGTGTTTTCCCAGTTAACACAGCCCAGCAGCATCCATTATTACATATATTAAGAGGCTACGGTAGAGCTGAACACTTTATGGTGCAAGTTGATCTGCTTTCGATAAAATAATTAAAGATAGTTATTGATAAGGCTATATGAAAAGGGGGAATACCAGTATATATGGAATATAGGGGACTTCTGAAGGAGCTCCTCTCCTGGGGAAATACCAACTATAGGCGATGTGGGAAAAAGGAATAGGGGTATGACCCGCGGGCAACAAGCACCGGCGGGAAATGGAGGAGAGGAGCCCATTAGTTACAGAAAATTTGTACTAGTAATAAATTCAATGTAGGGGATATCATTTCCTAGGAGCATAGATGTATTAAAGCTTGCAATGTAATCCTTGTATGTATCCTTGATATATAGAAGATGGAAGTCAGAAATAAGGACAACATCACAATTGAAAAGTAGTATAGACTGTCACTGTAAGACCCTGGCTGACATGATATTAACTAGTCTACAAAGTATACCCTACCTATAACCATAGGAGAAAATTGCTAGTTATATAGGGGGGAGTGTAAATTATTAAGGGAAAACCACTACAAAGCTGTACTTATAGACTGCAGTCACTGTATTAGGCTAGTCACTATATCCAGGCTATATCTGTAAACAAGAGGGCTT
This sequence comes from Bombina bombina, assembly GCF_027579735.1. Lineage (NCBI taxonomy): Eukaryota > Metazoa > Chordata > Amphibia > Anura > Bombinatoridae > Bombina > Bombina bombina. Next base: position 986,636,889 of record NC_069501.1, read on the forward strand.
AATATTAAACTTGACATATGCCACCACACATAGACAATACCTATATACCAGAGGCCCTATATTAGACTTGTCACAATATGGAAGCCCATTGAAATGAATTTAACTATAATTTATCTACAGTGCTTACTTCTGGAAGTCGCTAGGCTTATCATTATAGATATTAATATAACCAACATGAGTATGCCGCCTAAATTTTAATAGTATAAGTACTAATGCCTATATCATATGATGAATATCCCCTGTGTAATAAGCATATTGAAAACTGGCATAGCATTAAAAAGGAAGAAAGATCATATAACCTATCATGTTAATAGTTATTTACACGGAGTAGACGTTGTAATGGAACAATATGGATAACCACTATCTCTTAAGTAGCAGCTCAATGCAGAGATCGTACTTGTCTGAGAATATTATAACTATATACAATGTATGACAAGCAGGAGGGCTTTTATAAAACTGACGCTAAGACTCTAATCTCTAATCTTTACTGAGCTCCAATTAACAACTCTCTTTCCTGCAGACCTGCCAGGGCTAAAACTTGCTAGTAGTTTGCGCTTGTAATCACAATGAAGAGCTTTGAAATAATATACATAGAAGTTATGTTGCCCCATTGACACAGAAAAGTAGAAGTGGCGTACACAGCTTCTGTCAGACAGATCACTAGAGTAGAGAATAAACACAAAAGAATGTGACACCATAAACTTGTGAAGAGGCTAGGTCTGTAGGGGAATACAGACATAGACATAGATATCATGCTTCTTTACTTCAGTGTCATAAAATGAGCAATAGGGATTTTATCTAGCTGGTCAATATTTATAGTAAGAGGATTAGGAAATGGAGTATTAATCTCCTACTTAATTGAGACCTGTAGAGCAGTACAGTATATAATAACAAAGGATAAGTGCATAAAACAGCAAACTTTATAAACCGCATCGAAAACTTAACTATTAAGTGGATAGTCCCGCTAGTGAAAAAAAAAAAAAAACTTAAGAAAAATTTGACAGCACAAGTTTATGGCTTAGGAGAGATTTATAAATGCAACAGTCACCCAATACTAACGGCTATGAATCCCATCTGTTTTGCTATGTTTAAGCTGGTATGAATATGGAGTGTCAATAGTGATTCCCTAATATTCTAGTGTTGGGCTCCTGTGTGTTGACCAGCAGATAGAAAGACTTAGATAGCTCTGCAGCAGAAAGGGGTGTCATGAACACAGTGAATACAGTACATTCTCACAAATGCACGGACCTATAGGCCAACGTAAGATAGTAAGCATTGGGCCTACATGAATTATCTTAAGTGAGCTCTATAGAGTAAAATTAGCTGAATAAGGTAGCACATAAGAATCACTTATACACAGGCTTAATGGAAGTAAGGAAAAACATTTTAAACATTATCTTGAGCAACTACAAAGTTATCCTTAACAGTCCGCTCATAAAAGCATTGGCAGAAGACTATAGGTGTGAGGTTAACAAGCGCCAATCTCCACTACGCTGGAAAGTTAACTCACATACAGTTCTGCGGACTCTGCAGCTTTTACTCACTCCATGCCAGAGGGGGATATTTGTAGCATTAGTATTGCCGCCATGATTGGAAACTCTGTATTGTGTCCACATACCAGCATCGGCTGTATCAAAGTAAGCCTGAGAGTCAGTATTTGGGTATATCAGTTAGTAGAATATGTCTCATGTCCTGCATCATAACAACAGAGCTTTAAGTATGAGCGCAGGTAGGGACCGAATGTTGCAATTACCGTGTTCTCATCCTGTTCCCCAAAAAGATCAGGCAATTAATCATAAACCTCTTCTCCTGATCTGTCCGGGTCTGCACATAAAGAAAGTTCACCCGATTCCAGCTCGAGCATCAGCGCTCGTGTCAGCATATGTAAAGATGTCCTGGATCCGGCTGCCGACACAATAGGTAAAATGATTCCAACAGAGGAGTTGAAGATCCTGCACAAGGGAGGATCCAGAATGTGCCAGAATCATCAAAGTGATCTAGGTAAGATGGTTAATCGAGTATTCACTGAACAAGGGAGAGCTGGCACTAAAGTCCCAAATGTGTAAGATATCAAAGTAGCCTGAGTACGGCTGGAATTTCTTTGCGTCTGGACCAGCCACAGGGATACCATTAGCACACATAGGAAGGATCGCATCGGGTATCTGCCGTCCAGCTCCCTCCCTTGCATACATGACAGCACGTAGCTGATTTACATCCACTTGAGCCTGTGTGTGAGATCGGGGGTCCACTCGCTTTACCATCTCCCCTGTAGCTGTAGATATCTCTCTTTGTTCAGAGCCACAGCGCAGAGCGCTTCTCAGGGAGTTAAATTGGCTCGTCATGCGATGGGCTAAATCTGTTAGGAGGGCTCTCACCTCTTCCAAACTCTCCATCATGCCGGAATAAAGCAGATCAATTTTAGTGGTTTAGGCAGGGTTGTAGTAGTAGAGGAAGCGTGGTAGGCAGAATAATGACTTCGGTCACATGGCTTCCCTCTCTGCCGCTAGTTGTCAGTTGCAGTAGGCCCCGATTCACAGCACCTCCAATAATGCTCCCAGGCACACATATCCAATGTCCATCTCCTAAAAAGTCCACACAAGCAGTCACCTTTTGATCCTGTATATTTTAGAGATTGAAGTGAATATTAAATTGGGTATTCGCCCATATTTAATCCCTTATAGCATAGGAGCTCCAAGCATACACGTCTGTTCTCCTTAGCAGTCGGCTCCGCCCCCTTGCTAAATTATTTTAATTTTTACATTTATAAATGGTAGGTCATTTAACTTTATATTTTTCACAAGCTAGTTATTGGATGCCAGGTTAATCGATTTTATTTTCTAGTGGAGTCATTTAACTATAGTTATTAATATTATGTAGTTTTTAAAATCTTACCTCTTGGGTTAGACATCACATATCTATTTATAATTTTCATTCCCCTTTAGTTTATTTTGACAATGTTAAATCAACATTACAAATGTTTTGGTCCTTAAAGGGACATTCACAAAGTATATTGTGTATTGATTTTTAAAAAATTCATAAAAGAATTTAAACATATTTAGAAAGTACTATAGAATTACATTCAGTCTTTAAATATACTTTGAAAAAAATACATCAATGCACATATCTTAGTCAATTACATAAGGCATCTATGTGCAACCAACAATCAGCATCAAAATAGCCTATGTAGATATGTATTTAATCCAAGAATATATAATTACAATCTAATGATTGAATACCAAAACATATTAAGTTGTTCAAATATTATAATCTTATCCAAAATGCATACATAACATATAGCTTAATGTCCCTCTAAGCTGAAGACTCCGAAATACCTCCTTTACAATATATATTTCAGTCAGTGTGTAAAACAATCCAGAAGTTAATCTAAATTTGCTTTACTCATATGTTATACTAATTTAGCAAAAGCAAGGTGCCTAGGTTTCTGATATTTCAAGCATTATTGTGAAATGTTTATTTAAAGGGACATTAACTCAAAATATACTAAAAGGGAGACAGTTAAAAAATTAATGATTTATACATTCTGAATGAGTATTCTATTTTAATCAACTTTAAAAATTGTCTCATATTATGAATGCTCCTTGTGATGTTGCTATCATTACTTTAAAAATAAGGCATTAAATAGATCATTTATTTGCTTCAGTACTCTGGATAGAACTTGTTTTTTTGTGGTGGATTAATTTATCCAACAATCATCAAGGACAACCCAGGTTTTTTGCAACAATTGTCCGTAATCTAAAATATCATTATTGATTTGCAAAGAAAGATAACAAGATAATTCTTAACATTTGAGAATCGGATTAAATTATAAAGTTGATTAACATTTCATGCTCAATCTGAATCACCAACGCTAAATTTGTTTGGACAGTGTCCCTTTAAGAGATTTAAAGAGTGTATTTACTTCTCTTCTTATCTTGACATACTTTGCTTGAAAAGCATATCGAGATAGGCTCAGTAGATGAAGATTGGTGGATGCACAGAGATGCCTTATGTGATTGGCTCAACCATGTGCATTTAAATTTCTTCTGTTGAGGATAACTAAATACTAAGATAAATTGATTTACATTTTAAAGTCTAAACAATTTTCTATCTCTACAGATCATTTGATACAATTGTTTGTTTGTAATGTCTATTTAAAAATAAAGACGCCATTGCACAATAACATATATGAGCACTTCAGACAAATACAAGCTCGAGGTTTATTTACTAATAACAAACAAACCTGTAGTTTAATATTTATAAACAGATTATCCAAGTTACTGACATTATAACCTGAATTTGAACATTCAGAAATATTGCGTGGGAAATGCATCTTGAAACACCAGATTAGCATCTTTAAACATTAGAGTCTAATGTCACGCAATAGCACACAATCAATGTGCATTATGAAATACATTTAATAGAGCAATATCAATACTTCACAATAAGTCAAGAAATGGATTTTATGAACAATAAAGACATACAATATTAAATGTGTATTTGTATTAAAGAAACAGACCGTTATTAAACCGAGAAATGTCTACAACATTTAATAATGTGACAGTATTAGATTTTAAAGAGAATTTAATCATTAATATTTAACGGATCACGGATATTACATCTGCGTCACACATATCCGCATGACAGGCCCATGAGTTACAAATAAGTCTACATGAAAAATGAAGTAACAGCACCACCATGAGGTATGTGTAAGGAAGTTAATAAGATATGAAACATTAAGGAACGGCCAATCAGAGTTCATCACACAAACACAACTTGAGTCAGGATGGTCTCACAGACATTCTAACAATATTTCAAACTTTTATCCAATCAGATGTACAGATAACTTGTCCCATGATGCATCTCATGTTTACTTCACCATATAAAAGTCCATTACACGTTACCATCTTTGTCAGTTCTCTAATGCCTGCAGGCAGTATATCTGATTTTGTTTGAAAAAAAAATCTACAACCCAGCAGGCATGTCAGCTCCCAGGTTCACCAAGGAGGAGAGCGCTGCACTGGTCCACGCCGTCAAGGACTTTTATCCCCAGCTGTTTGGGAACAAGAGGAGGTTGACAGATGCGCATGTTAAGAAGGCCCTCTGGGAGTCTATCACCAATGCGGTTAGATTGGTGTGTGACGTCCAGAGGACCCAGGATCAGATCATGAGGAGATTCGGAGATATGAGGTTGCGGTTAACAAAAAAAGTCAACCTCATAAGGGACTGGGTACAAGCCCGTAAAAGAGGTGGCAAAAGAGAGGCCCCGCGGAAACTGTACCTACTCCCTTATGAGGTGACTTTATGCGAGCTCCTCAATCTCCGGGTCCCCAAAAGATTTAGATCCTCGCCATCCTCGGCCTCCTCTTCTTCCCTCCCAGCTGCGGGATCTGAAAGTCCTGACACGGGGGCCAGGGCAGCTGCTTCTCCGTCCGGTGGCCTGGGAGGAGATGGAGAATCTGAACCAGGTAATTATCCAACTTCATATAATATCTTAATATTTTTTTTTTTATAAAAAAATGTGTATATAGTCAGATACTAAACCTATACAGATCTCACAACATACACTACATATGATGTTTAGATATCTGATTTTAGATTAGTGACACATGAAATAGGAATGATGTGTCTTGCGCTCTACAGAATATGCGTCACAGAGCGAAAATGGAATTTCGCATACACGTTAACATGGGTTAGCTGTAAGTGGCATTGCTTTATACATGTTGTTCAAATGACGGATGCGTAATTCCGCATGGAATCATTGCGCAATGATCGCGAAAATGGAATTTCGCATACACGTTAACATGGGTTTGCTGTAAGTGGCATTGCTTTATACATGTTGGTCAAATGACGGATGCGTAATTCCGCTTTGAATCATTGCGCAATGATCGCGAAAATGGAATTTCGCATACACGTTAACATGGGTTTGCTGTAAGTGGCATTGCTTTATACATGTTGGTCAAAATGAAATGTGAATTATTATATATGTGAAGAATACAGTATTCTTATTTTCAATATTATACATAATAAAAAAAGAAGAATCCAAATAAATTATAACATATGCCCACCAATTGATGAGAATGAAATAACACCAAAAAATAATTAAAGCTACAGTTAACAACACAACTGATTGAAAATAAGAGTACAGGATATATTTATCATGAATTGAATTGAGGAAACAATTAACTCATGGGACTACCAAAGGATTAATATTTTTAAATTGATTTGCTAATAATGTAAAGATTTTAAACATGGCATGATTTGTATTAATGATATCCAATCCTCATTTAATATATTACAGATATGGATGTTGCTGCTGGATCCTTAAGGCAGGGCTTGTCACAGTATGGTATGTCTCATTTTAATTGACATTTGTCTTAGAAACATGGACAGAACATTACATACTAAATCCACATTGTTCAATATTTATATGTAATGTCCCTTTAATAGATGAAAATTAAATAATTCTTCGGATATCCTTAAATAACATATTAGATTGGAATTGCATGCTCAATCCCATTCATTACTTCAACATATGGAGTAGAGAATTCATTAACACCAACATTGTCAAATCAATATAATTTTATATTAAAGGGATACTGAGCTAAAATTATTAATGTTGTCATTCAGATAGAGTATGCAATATTAATAAACATTTAAATATAATACTATAATCATATGTGAAATATTCTATTGCTAAATGTATTTTAAATCAAGAATGTACGTTTATCTGCATCTCAATTTTGGTTGACCAACCTGGGTTTTGATTGATGATTGGTGGATACCTTCAACAAACAATATTTATTGAATCCAATATTGCTTATCTGCCTTTAAGATTAAAATGTAGCAACATTCAAATTATAATAGGAGTCAATGTTAAATAATTTGGAACAGTTTGAACAGTGAAATCAATGATTGAAATAAATCATGTCAGTGTCCCTTTAATAAACAATAGATTCATTCATCTTTACATTCTTTGGATTAAACAATATTGATATATAATTCACATATTCACTGTTGGAGTTACTTTATAGATATCAGCATACTCTAACAGCACCATGATTACATATTTGTACTAATCAATTTGGTTTTGTATTGTGATAAATATGTGTTGTGTCCTAAACAAGATTACTGTACATTGCACAAATGGCTCGATGTGCCACATGTCTTTGTTTATATTTGTCAACAGTTGTTCTTCAAAATGTGGTTTGTGTGTATTCTTTTAAGAACATTGATCATTGGGTATATTTAGATATGCAATAGCATCGTATGAGATGAGTTTGATGTCTAATATAGTCAGAAATTAAACATATGTTCAATACATCATTTTTAACAGAATCCCCTTGATTCAATCAAGCATTTTTTGGTTTAATGACTGCTCTATATTCTTCACATTTTCAAGTTGATTATTCTTATAAATCAATACAGATGTGATTTAGTGATATCCCAAATGTGTTCACTAATATATATCTATATCATTCATAGAGAGAGTTGGTGTGGGGAGCCCACAGGAATCCAGCAGTGACACAGAGCCACCTTTGCGGTCTCCTGGTAAGTCCATTGACTCATTTATATGTCATTGAAGGTGTATTGGTAATCAATATTATGAGCATGATTCTGATGAAGCATAACATTTGAAACAAACATATCATTTTCTCCTCTGATTATATATTAATTTTCTTTGAATATTGAAAGATTAATAATTAAAACTTTATTAGTCTACACATTTGTTATTCAGAAGATGTATAGCATATGTTTGTTTCCATGTTCATTTTTGACAACAGTCATCAAGTGATACACACATGAGAAATCTTAAATGTTCTATGTACTATGCTTTTATGATTTTTAAATTAATACAAACAATACATCGAAAATATGAATCATTGAGAATAACAAATCTAATGTAATTTGTATGCTCCATCAAAATGATGTAAATCATAACTTTGGGTGTGTATATCTTTAATGCAACATTGATGTGTGTCTTTGATCAACAGTAACATATGTTATAATATCTGATCTTAACGTGTACACAACATGTTATGTTTTACAGAGATTGATGTAACATGTGGGACGGAGGAGGAAGAGGCTGCCTTGAAGTCTGATGGTATGTGAAATATATCTATCATGTTTCCAACATGTTGCTTTATTGGAAATCATTTTATTGAAGACATTCAAAGTCTACAGCTTTTGCACTTTAAAAAGGAAGATTATTTGTCTGTTCAAATACACTACTGCCCCCTTTCTATATCAGGCAGCATGACAAATTTTTTATTTTATTTAATTTTTAAATTTATAATTCATGCCATCATTATGTCACATGCATAGTCCAGCCCAAAACACAATAATAATGTTATAATTGTACAGACAGTCATTGATATTCATCTGAGTGCCTATATGCATACCATATCCTCATTTCATAATTGTTTAGAAATTCAAACACACTTCGAAGTATATTGAAAACATAATCAATTTGAAATGCGTTGATTTGATTTCATGATGTATGAGATGTTAATATATTTGGATTATTTTTTTCAGATGGATCCTCCACCTCTGGTCATCTGGTTTCCGCCCCTGCCCAGTCACAGACCCCTGCCCATGCCCAGACCACTGCCCAGGCCCAGACCCCTGTCCATGCCCAGACCACTGCCCAGGCCCAGACCCCTGCCCATGCCCAGACCCCTGCCGGCCCTTCCCATTTGTCATTTCCTGTCCCTCCCAAAAAACGCCCCTTCACCCCCCTTCGCTGCTCTCCCTGTATTATGGGCCGTACAGCTGCCCAGACCCCAACTCACCACTCCCCAGCTGTACGGCCTACCCCGGAGCAGCAGCTCATCCCTCCCCAAGCCAATCCCATCCCTCCCCAACACAATCCCATCCCTCCCCCCTGTCTCAACCTTCATTGTCCTGGGTGTCGGATTGTCCTTCCCAGGCACAGCTGTAAGTATCATTCAAAATCAACATTATAAGATACTTAAAGGTACACTGAAGGTAAATTTTTTCTATTGTGATTCAAATAGAGCATGCAATGTTAATCAAATTTATAATTTACTACTCTTATGAATTATTCTTCATTCTCTTGCTATCTTTATTGAAACAAAGAAATGCCTAGAATTAATTTTAAATAGAAAATAATTGTGGACATCATTTCTTTATTGTTGGATGAATGTATCCATCAACCAGCAGGGACAACCAAAGTTGATAAACAAATATGGCCTGCCCTAAAAACCTACATTCTTGCATTCAAAATCTAGCTAGAGAATTCTAACATTTAAAGAATATGTTTAATTTTTTAATATTTGTAATGTCATGCTCTATCTGAATCAATCAATTAAATATTTAGGTTCAGTGTCCCTTTAATTTGATATCACTACATATACCAATCACCACTACTTGGATACAACAATTTATGTACAAATGTTGATACATTATCTCTTGTCTAACCCAGTGGGAATGTAATTTCTTCAGGTTGCTATGTTTACACAGCTTGTCCTCAACGCCAAAATGTTTAAGGATAGGTGTGCCTACCACAGTATAATTAAAATATTTAAATTGCTAATGTAAGTACAATGTAAATCCTTTAACAAGATTTGATACACTCAAGCTGTATAAGTGGATCATCGAAAACCAATTAAAGGGGACAACATGTTTAAGTAAACTGTCCCTTTAATGATTTCGGTCTGTCTGAATAACATATTTCATGTGTAAAGAATCAATTTAAACTAATTGATGTAAAGAATGATTTGTCTTTATGATGACAATGTATCTTTGCTTATTTTTTCTTCTGTTGTGTAATTATCCTTAATATTTTATTTATTCTTTATTTTAGGCTGTGACTCAGCATGGCTCATGCTAGACGGTATAGCACGAGTAGAGCAGGCCGTGTTGAGGAACGCAGCTGTCCTGAGAGGGATGAACGACACCATGCAGGCCCAGCTCCGGGTTCAGGACTTGACTCTGCGTGAAATCATGCGATTAACTTCAAGGCCTGAATCTGGAGCTGGACATGCACAGGACGATGAAGAGGATGACCAGTAAGTGGAGGATCTGGAGATGCTCCAAGGTCGCAGATAAGAATCCTCCATCCACATGCTGATGTTTTTTTTATTGTTGCCATTTGGCCTTTTTCAAAGTTTATAGTTGTGCCTGTTGCACTCTTTTACCTTGTCATATGTCTCCAATGGGGCTATGGTGGCCCTTGTCAACTCTCTTCATGGACTGTGATGCACTGTGTTACCTTGTCATATGTCTCCAATGGGGCTATGGTGGCCCTTGGCAACTCTCTTCATGGACTGTGATGCACTGTGTTACCTTGTCATATGTCTCCAATGGGGCTATGGTGGCCCTTGTCAACTCTCTTCATGGACTGTGATGCACTGTGTTACCTTGTCATATGTCTCCAATGGGGCTATGGTGGCCCTTGTCAACTCTCTTCATGGACTGTGATGCACTGTGTTACCTTGTCATATGTCTCCAATGGGGCTATGGTGGCCCTTGTCAACTCTCTTCATGGACTGTGATGCACTCTGTTACCTTGTCATATGTCTCCAATGGGGCTATGGTGGCCCTTGTCAACTCTCTTCATGGACTGTGATGCACTGTGTTACCTTGTCATATGTCTCCAATGGGGCTATGGTGGCCCTTGTCAACTCTCTTCATGGACTGTGATGCACTGTGTTACCTTGTCATAGGTCTCCAATGGGGCTATGGTGGCCCTTGGCAACTCTCTTCATGGACTGTGATGCACTGTGTTACCTTATCATATGTCTCCAATGGGGCTATGGTGGCCCTTGGCAACTCTCTTCATGGACTGTGATGCACTGTGTTACCTTGTCATATGTCTCCAATGGGGCTATGGTGGCCCTTGTCAACTCTCTTCATGGACTGTGATGCACTGTGTTACCTTGTCATATGTCTCCAATGTGGCTATGGTGGCCCTTGTCAACTCTCTTCATGGACTGTGATGCACTGTGTTACCTTGTCATATGTCTCCAATGGGGCTATGGTGGCCCTTGTCAACTCTCTTCATGGACTGTGATGCACTGTGTTACCTTGTCATATGTCTCCAATGGGGCTATGGTGGCCCTTGTCAACTCTCTTCATGGACTGTGATGCACTGTGTTACCTTGTCATATGTCTCCAATGGGGCTATGGTGGCCCTTGGCAACTCTCTTCATGGACTGTGATGCACTGTGTTACCTTGTCATATGTATCCAATGGGGCTATGGTGGCCCTTGGCAACTCTCTTCATGGACTGTGATGCACTGTGTTACCTCTTCATATGTCTCCAATTTGGCTATGGTGGCCCTTGTCAACTCTCTTCATGGACTGTGATGCACTGTTACCTTGTCATATGTCTCCAATGGGGCCATGGTGGCCCTTGGCAACTCTCTTCATGGACTGTGATGCACTGTGTTACCTTGTCATATGTCTCCAATGGGGCTATGGTGGCCATTGGCAACTCTCTTCATGGACTGTGATGCACTGTTACCTTGTCATATGTCTCCAATGGGGCTATGGTGGCCCTTGTCAACTCTCTTCATGGACTGTGATGCACTGTTACCTTGTCATATGTCTCCAATGGGGCCATGGTGGCCCTTGGCAACTCTCTTCATGGACTGTGATGCACTGTGTTACCTTGTCATATGTCTCCAATGGGGCTATGGTGGCCATTGGCAACTCTCTTCATGGACTGTGATGCACTGTTACCTTGTCATATGTCTCCAATGGGGCTATGGTGGCCCTTGGCAACTCTCTTCATGGACTGTGATGCACTCTGTTACCTTGTCATATGTCTCCAATCGGGCTATGGTGGCCCTTGGCAACTCTCTTCATGGACTGTGATGCACTGTGTTACCTTGTCATATGTCTCCAATGGGGCTATGGTGGCCCTTGGCAACTCTCTTCATGGACTGTGATGCACTGTGTTACCTTGTCATATGTCTCCAATGTGGCTATGGTGGCCCTTGTCAACTCTCTTCATGGACTGTGATGCACTGTGTTACCTTGTCATATGTCTCCAATGGGGCTATGGTGGCCCTTGGCAACTCTCTTCATGGACTGTGATGCACTCTGTTACCTTGTCATATGTCTCCAATGGGGCTATGGTGGCCCTTGGCAACTCTCTTCATGGACTGTGATGCACTCTGTTACCTTGTCATATGTCTCCAATGGGGCTATGGTGGCCCTTGGCAACTCTCTTCATGGACTGTGATGCAGTCTGTTACCTTGTCATATGGGTCAAATATTCCTTATTTTTACATGATTATTTCTAAACGTTGTTGATGTTTTCTTACATACTAATAAAAGACATGTCATTGCACGATTCTTTGTCCTCATTCTTCATGTTATTTTTTGAAAGCTCTAGTTTATCTGGTTGATCCTTAAAGGGACCTACCAAAATAATGGTTTTTCCAAAATCATATATGTAAGACAATTGTAAATGACTTTAAGATTAACATCTCCAATGTAATCTTATTATTTGTGTTTATATATTTTTCTCAAAGCTTTATCATTGCATGATTATGATTAGCATAGTAATTGTTTTATATATGTATATATAGATTGTTATTTGTGTATATATGTATATTTCAATTTTCACATCCATGTGTGTATTTAGAAACTCTGCATGAATTGATGCACCTTTAACAAATGATCTGAGGATTGATACAATGATATAATCCCTGTAAAGTGTTCATTTTATTGAAATAGTATTGTCTATGTGTATCCTCTTTTTAAAAACAAAATAATGTCCCTTTAAGTGATGGTGAGCACAATTGTTAATGAATGTATTTCCATTCTAAAGCGTTTTTGTCCTTTTTACATGAACAAGGACATATAATCTTATTAATAAACAATCTTATTGTAATGTTGACAGCACATGTATTTCATTTTCAATTCTATCTTATTGTAAAAGTGTAACCAAATAAATCTCTGTGTGTAATGCAAATATTTTAGATGATGAATATTTTTTATCAAATATGTTAACAAAATACTTCTCCTCCCATATATGGCTATAGGTAGGCTGACCATATTTAAACTTGAATAAATGACACGTTTAATCAATACATGTATCATTATTGTTATTCCAAAACAATCAAAACATATCTTAAAACATCAATGGCATATGTATTTCTCATGTGTATCTTTTAAATGTTAAAGATATACACCATAGCTATAGTTCAAGGGACAGTCAAGTCCGAAAAGATGATTCATGATTTCGTGACATTCCTAGATAGCAATCTAGACACATACTAGTTCCTAAAATATAAATACGTTTCTTAGTGATATGCCAAGCTGTCAACTGAGTCCTTGGATTGGCTGCGGTTTTTCAGCGATCTCGGATGCGCCATGTTGCTTAAGACGTCACCTGCCAGGCTGTCCAATGATTCCTTGTATTGACTGACGTTCTTACGTGATCAAGAATGTGCCTTTTATTGGATGGCGTTTTGACGCGATCAAGGATGCGCCTTTTTTTTTTGGCGTTCTTACGTGATCAAGAATGTGCCTTTTATTGGATGGCGTTCTTACGTGATCAAGGAAGCGCCATGTTAAGACGTCACATGCAAAGGTAAAAAAACGTCTGATTGTATTACGTAGTCCCGCAATATTTGTTTGTGCACGTTAAACACGTTTGTGACTGCAGCCAATTTTAAAAACCTTGCGAATATGTATTATTTGCATCATGTTACATTGTTGACCCGTAGCTGATAAAGACCACCACATTCTCTTTTGCTGGATGTCTGGTTGAATAAACGAACGAAAGCAAAATGTTTTCATGCATATGATATTTCGAGGCAAGTGCAAATCTCTATAGTCCATGTTGTTTAATATGTTTGTCAACAATATGTTCCTTTTTCAGAAAAATGACTGTTGTGTTTAATGTTAAAGATATCTAATTAATAAATATGCGCTATTGTGTTAGAATAAAGTAATCAATATGCATTTAGCTTTATCATATGCTAAATATATGATGCCGACTTCTTCTAAATGTAATTTCGTTGTATATTTTATTAAAGGTTCATTAGACACTCACATTATAAATGAAATCTTTTAATTTGGTCTCTAGTTAGATAGTCCATTGTTTAACAAATACACGTTTCATTTTGCTTCTGTTCAAATAAAATGTAATTAATTATCAGACTCCTCGCCAAGCCTCTAAGTTTCATGTGAGTACCATCTCCAGCTTTCTCCTGTTTTGTGTATGATGGTGTATTGTCTTGTTTTACGGTTGTAATGGGGGTTCATCTATATTTTCAATAGAGCTAACCCGATTTTCTTTGAAAGTGTTTGAAGCTTTGTAATATTTATATCAGTATATGTTAATCTTGTTGTTTCTAGTAGTGTCTATTACATACAGTTCTGTTAAAAATATAGTATATTGTCCCTTTAATGCAAATGTTGATTTTTGTATCATGTATGAGTTCCACATTGGTTAATCTTCAAATATATTATTGTTAGCATATTTTCACCCCCCACTCCTAAAAGGACTTTAACCCCTTAATGACCACAGCACTTTTCCATTTTCTGTCCATTTGGGACCAAGGCTATTTTTACATTTTTGCAGTGTTTGTGTTTAGCTGTAATTTTCCTCTTACTCTTTTACTGTACCCACACATATTATATACCGTTTTTCTCGCCATTAAATGGACTTTCTAAAGATACCATTATTTTCATCATATCTTATCATTTACTATAAAAGAAAATATAAAATATGAGGAAAAAATGGAAAAAAACACACTTTTTCTAACTTTGTCCCCCAAAATCTGTTACATATCTACAACCACCAAAAAACACCCATGCTAAATAATTTCTAAATTTTGTCCAGAGTTTAGAAATACCCAATGTTTGCACGTTCTTTGCTTTTTTTTGCAAGTTATAGGGCAATAAATATAAGTAGCACTTTGCTATTTCCAAACCACTTTTTTTCAAAATGAGCGCTAGTTACATTGGAACCCTGATATCTGTAAGGAATACCTGAATATCCCTTGACATGTATATATTTTTTTTTAGAAGACATCCCAAAGTATTGATCTAGGCCCATTTTGGTATATTTCATGCCACCATTTCACCGCCAAATGCGATCAAATAAAAAAAATTGTTCACTTTTTCACAAATTTTTTCACAAACTTTAGGATTCTCACTGAAATTATTTACAAACAGCTTGTGCAATTATGGCATAAATGGTTGTAAATTTTTCTCTGGAATCCCCTTTGTTCAGAAATAGCAGACATATATGGCTTTGACGTTGCTTTTTGGTAATTAGAAGGCCGCTAAATGCCACTGCGCACCATGCATGTATTATGCACAGCAGGGAAGGGGTTAATAAGGGAGCATGTAGGGAGCTTTTTGGGGTAATTTTAGCTTTAGTGTAGTGTAGTAGACAACCCAAAGTATTGATCTACGCCCATTTTGGTATATTTCATGCCACCATTTCACCGCCAAATGCGATCAAATAAAGAAAAACGTTAAATTTTTCAAAATTTTAGATTTCTCACTGAAATCATTTACAAACATTTTGTGCAATTATGGCACAAATGGTTGTAAATGCTTCTCTGGGGTCTCCTTTGTTCAAAAATAGCAGACATATATGGATTTGGTGTTGCTTTTTGGTAATTAGAAGGCCGCTAAATGCCACTGCGCACAACACGTGAATTATGCCCAGCAATGAAGGGGTTAATTAGGTAGCTTGTATGGAGTTTGCAGGGTTAATTTTAGCTTTAGTGTAGAGATCAGCTTCCCACCTGACACATCAGACCCCCTGATCCCTCCCAAAGAGCTCTCTTTCCTCCCCCACCCCAAAAATTGTCCCCGCCATCTTAAGTACTGGCAGAAAGTCTGCCAGTACTAAAATAAAAGGTATCCTTTTTTTTATATATAGCATATTTACATATGCTGCTGTGTAAGATTCCCCCCTTAGCCCCCAACCTCCCTGATCCCCCCCAATACAGCTCTCTAACCCTCCCCCTCTGCCTTATTGGGGGCCATCTGTCTGCCAGTACCCAGTTTGCATGTAAAAATGTCTATTTTTTTTTTTATTTTTGTTTTTTCTGCAGTGTAGCTTCCCCCCCCCCCCAAGACTAATCCCCCACCCCCTCCCAGATCCCTTAGATTACTTTATTCAGGGATTTTATCCCTCCTTTCTCCCCATAATAAAAAAACCCTTTCTGTAGTGTAAGTGGTTCCCACCCGCTCCCTCCCCGTGCACGCGCCCGCCCACCACCCCCCGTGCACGCGCGCGCGTCCGTGCGCGCCCCCGGCGATACCGCCCCCGATCCCGCCCCCCTCTTTTACCAAGAAGCCATCGATGGCCGCCCACCCACCTCCCACTTCAGCTCCCACCCACCAACGAATGCGGCCATCGATGTCCGGTGCAGAGAGGGCCACAGAGTGGCTCTCTCTGCACCGGAGGGGTAAAAAATGTTATTGCAGGATGCCTCAATATCGAGGCATCCTGCAATAACCGGAAAACAGCTGGAAGTGATCAGGATCGCTTCCAGCTGCTTTCCACACTGAGGACGTGCAGGGTACGTTCTCAGGCATTAACTGCCTTTTTTCTGAGGACGTACCCTGCACGTCCTCAGTCGTTAAGGGGTTAAACCATATTCATTGTTAAAACAAATGTCTTTATAAAAATAAATTAACACAATAATGTCTCTTTAAGAAAATAGACTTTATTTAACACATCAATATAAATCTGATTTCAATATTTATTGTTTGAACAAGTACATGTAGATATACCAACAAGCTTCAAATATATGTTAGCATATGTAATTTTGTTAAAGGGACAGTTTAGAAAACAAATAATGTTTTGCATTATTCTAAAAGTCAATTTTGTAATATCAAATGTTTCTCACCAATTAATCATTTGTCTGTGTTTATTTAAATTTGCTAGCTAAACCTATGAGGTTCGTGTGCTCATTTCTTCGAGCTTGAAGAGTGCATGTAATCATTATGCAATTTGACCACTAGAGGGCATTTGGATAGCATTTGTATATGTAAAACCTTGTGCTCATACAGCATATTATTTACCATGTATTGATCATTGATATCTAAAATGTTGTTATGTCAGAACAACAAATAAGTGGTCATTTTTCATAGTCATAGATACAAGGGTAAGCACATAAGTCACACGTATTTCTCCATGTTTTGTTGTTTCCAACTTGATAATGCGTAATACAGTGTTTTCTTTGTAATCAATCATTTTCTGACTGTCCCTTTAAGCTGTGTTATTGGCAAGAGGAGGAGCTAGCTGAAGAGGAGGAGAAGATGGCTGAAGAGGAGGAGATGGCTGAAGAGGAGGAGATGGCTGAAGAGGAGGAGATGGCTGAAGAGGAGTAGATGGGCCGGCAGGAGGAGATGGGCCAGCAGCAGGAGGCCCAGCAGCAAGAGGCCCAGCAGCAGGAGGCCCAGCAGCAGGAGGCGGACCAGGAGGCAGACCAGCATGCGCCTCCCGGAAAAAATTGAACATCTCTTGGTGTAGATTAATGATTCTGTTTTGGCCTTGTTCGATTCTATTAAGTATGCTTATTATTTGGTTTTGGCCTTCAATTATTTGATTTTGTCCATCAATAATTCGAGTTCGGCCTTCGATATTTTGTATCCGGGAGTTACGCATCTGGTCTATGTAGTCCAGTAGAACCCGCACCTCCGCTATTTCCTCTTGTTGTGCTTGGCGGGGTACCCGTGCACGGCGGGGTGCCCGTGCACGGCGGGGTGCGGGTCCTTGAGGGGCCTCTGGTTCCGCGGACTCCTCCTCTGCTTCTGGGGCCTCTTCATCTGCTTCCGTGCCCTCTTCGTCACGGGGGGCCTCTTCCCTCCGAAGTGGAAATTCCTCCCCACCACTCTCATCCCGGGGAGATGGATGAGGCTGTATTTCTTGTGCTGCCTCCTCCCCAGACTCTGTATATTAGAAAGAAAAAAAAATGTATATATTAGCATATTTGCAAATCAAGCTTTAAATGACTTAGCTTACGATACAATTACAAATGCAGAATCATTAATCCAGTTTGAAATCTAACAATCAATACGATTTCCGCATTTTCTAAACCGTGTTTGTGATATCTCTGGTCAATCTGAATGTTTTAGCGTTTGTTTTCAGTCTGTTTAAATGCACACCTAACCTATAGCCTAGATACTGATGTAACCGCAAAGTAATTGTGAATGCGTGTAAAGAACGTTATAGCATTAATCTGATCCTTAAAGGGACATGAAACCCAATGTTTTATCTTTCATGATTTAGAAGCATACATTTATAATCAACTTTCTAATGTACTTTTCTTATCTAATTAGCTTAATTCTCTGGATATTCTTTGATGAAAAGCATATCTAAATATGCTTATAAGATGCTGATTGTTAGCTGAATATAGCTGCCTCCTGTGATTGTTTCACCGTGTGCATGGCTATTTCTTCATTAAAATATATCTCAAGAAAGATTCAAATTAGGTAATATAAGTACATTTGAATGTTTTGTCAAATTGTATTCGCTACCTCAATCATGAAAGTAAAGGTTTGCATATAGTGTCCCTTGAAATACATTCGTATGTGAATTTATTGTTCAATGAGCTTACCGTCAGATGAGAATGGCAGGTTCCCGGTATCAATTCCTCCGATACCGACTACATCCACCTCGGAGATGCTGGGCCGCAACATTTCCTCCCATCGGCAGTACTCTATTTCCAGGGCAGGTCCGCCACCGGTTCCTGCGGAATGTCGGGCCTCCAGGCTTAACTTTTTCTTGAGATCCATCTTACAGTCCCGGTAGCGATGTTTTATCGAATCAAGATCTCTGTTCCGGCCACCCACTGCATTGACTGCATTTCTTATCTCATTCCAGAGCCTCCTCTTGTCAGTCGGGGTAGTCTTCTGGTGCTGCAGCCTCCTATACCTGGCCATATAGGCCTCTACGAGGGCCTCCTTCTCCTCCATCGAAAACCTCGCCTCCCTAGTCGCCTTGGCCTTCCTCTGTGACAATGCCCTCTGTTTCCCGAAACTAAACCCCAAATAATCAAACAAAAAGTGAGTGTGATGAAATGAAAGGGGGTCAAAATAAAGAACTAAAAAGACAAAATAAGTGCTGAAAGTGTGAGAGGGATGTAAAAAAAAAAAGAGGGTAAGGAGTATTTAAATAAACCAAAAGAAGAAGAAGACTAAAAGGAGGATATGTAAACTAAATGTAACTAGGGGATGGGTATGGGATGGGTATGGGGTATGGGATGGGTATGGGATAAGAGTAAATGGGATGAATGGGAATGGGACTACAGGGAATGGGGTATGGAGTGTAGTATGAGGGGGTAGGGGGTATGGAGTGTATGTAGTGTTATTGATAAGTGTATGTATGTATTGAATGTGTTTGCGTGTAAATGTGTTAAGTGTACAGAAAAATCACTCGCTCGCTAACTCACACTACTACTAATTCTCACTAACAAACTACTACTAATTCTCACTAACAAACACTCCCACTAACTCTCACTAACTACCACTAACTCACGCTCCCACTAACAACTCTCACTAACAACTCCCACTACCACTAACTCACTCACGCTCCCACTAACAGACTCTCTCCCACTCCCACTAACTCCCACTAACTCACTCACGATAACACTAACAACTGACTCTCTCACGCTAACACTAACTCACTCACAATAATGCACCAACTCTCTAATCTTAAACCTCCAATCTCCAAAGACCCACCAGCAACACAGTCAAAGAAGCCATGCTTGTGTGGTGCTTATATACCCTGTGTAAATGTTTAATGATGTACCAATTTCCGTTGTAAATTGTGTTCAGGTGTGCTTTATTAGCAATTAATATTAGTGCAATGTGTATTAGTTGTGTGAATTTGAGCATGCTCATTTGGAGTTAGTATTTGTGGAATGTGTAGAATGCGATGATGTCATAGTGGTCGTTTTCTCTAACATTGTCCAATAGTATTCTTTTTAAATGTGAATTTGCGATGGTGTGTTATTAGTGAAGTGTTGTATATGTATGTTTGTCCTAATATATAGTGATATTGAATGCGATTATTTTTCTAGTGTATGTATATATTTTTTATTCCTTGTTGTTATTTTGCGAATTTCCGCATCTTAAAGTATATGCGTATTACCCGTATTAATTTTTTTTTCAAATCCCCCCGCTTGTGAATGTGTAATGCTTGTGTGCTTTGTTGATTGATTGTTGTTGTGACATTTGCGGCGTGTTATTGTTGTGCATGATGTGGTATGCTTCATATGACCGAGCTGTGCGTATTCTCGCGAGATCGAGTGTTAGGTGAAAAAAGCTATTTTTTGGCTTTTCCATTGATCTCTATGGGAGACTGTCTAACGCGGGCAGGATTCCGCGTGTGACATACACGCGTTAGGAGCATCGTTAGATGGTCTTTTTTGTACTTGAAATACCGGAGTCAAACAATGCCGTGCGTTAGACATAAAACACGTGTGGCGTTAGCAACCCATCTACCGCCAAACTCCAAATCTAGCCGAGAGTCAGAGAAACCTCTATGACTAAGCACTAAGCGTTCAATTTCCATACCTTCAAATTTAATGATTTGAGATCCTGATGGAAAAACGGGCCTTGAGATAGAAGGCCTGGCCTTAACGGAAGTGGCCAAGGTTGGCAACTGGACATCCAAATAAGATCCGCATACCAAAACCTGTGTGGCCATGCTGGAGCCACCAGCAGTACAAACGAACTCTCCATTATGATTTTGGAAATCACTCTTGGAAGAAGAACTAGAGGCGGAAAAATATAGGCAGGTTGATAGCTCCAAGGAAGTGTCAACGCATCCACTGCTTCTGCCTGAGGATCCCTGGACCTGGACAGATACCTGGGAAGTTTCCTGTTTAGATGAGAAGCCATCAGATCTATTTCTGGAAGCCCCCACATCTGAACAATCTGAAAAAACACATCTGGGTGATGAGACCTCTCTCCCGGATGTAAAATCTGGCGACTGAGAAAATCCGCTTCCCAATTGTCTATACCTGGGATATGGACCGCAGAAATTAGACAGGAGCTGGATTCCGCCCAAGAAAGTATCCAAGATACTTCTTTCATAGCTTGAGGACTGTGAGTGCCACCCTGATGATTGACATACTCCACGGTTGTGACATTGTCTGTCTGAAAACAAATAAATGGTTCTCTCTTCAGTAGAGGGCAAAACTGAAGAGCTCTGAGAATCACACGGAGTTCCAAAATATTGATTGGTAATCTCACCTCTTGAGATTTCCAAACCCCCTGCGCTGTCAGAGATCCCCAGACAGCTCCCCAACCTGAAATACTCACATCTGTTGTGATCACAGTCCAGGTTGGACGAACAAAAGAGGCCCCTTGAACTATACGATGGTGATCTAACCACCAAGTCAGAGATAGTCGAACATTGGGATTTAAGAATATTAATTGTGATATCTTTGTATAATCCCTGCACTATTGGTTCAGCATACAAAGCTGAAGAGGTCTCATGTGAAAACGAGCAAAGGGGATCGCGTCCGATGCTGCAGTCATGAGACCTAAAACCTCCATGCACATAGCTACTGAAGGGAATGATTGAAACTGAAGGTTCCGACAAGATGCAACCAAATTCAGACGTCTCTTGTCTGTTAGAGACAAAGTCATGGATACTGAATCTATTTGGAAACCTAAAAAGGTTACCCTTGTCTGAGTAATCAATGAACTTTTTGGTAAATTGATCCTCCAACCATGTCTTTGAAGAAACAACACTAGTTGATTCGTGTGAGATTCTGCAGAATGTAAAGACTGAGCAAGTACCAAGATATTGTCCAAATAAGGAAACACTGCAATACCCCGCTCTCTGATTACAGAGAGTAGGGCACCGAGAACCTTTGAAAAGATCCTTGGAGCTGTCGCTAGGCCAAAAGGAAGAGCAACAAATTGGTAATGCTTGTCTAGAAAAGAGAATCTCAGGAACTGATAGTGATCTGGATGAATCGGAATATGAAGATATGCATCCTGTAAGTCTATTGTGGACATATACTGCTCTTGCTGAACAAAAGGCAGAATAGTCCTTAAAGTCACCATTTTGAATGTTGGTATTCTTACATAACGATTCAAAATTTTTAGATCCAGAACTGGACTTAAAGAATTCTCCTTCTTTGGGACAATGAACAGATTTGAATAAAACTCCAGACCCCGTTCCTGAAAAGGAACCGGCACAATTACCCCAGACAACTTCAGGTCTGAAACACACTTCAGGAAAGCCTGAGCTTTCTCTGGGTTCACTGGAATGCGTGAGAGAAAGAAACTTCTCACAGGCGGTCTTACTTTGAAACCTATTCTGAATGATTTTGGACTGAATTGATCAAAACATCCTTGAAAAATCTTATTCTGCCCCCTACCAGCTGAGCTGGAATGAGGGCCGCACCTTCATGCGGACTTGGGGGCTAATTTAGATCTTTTAAATGGCTTGGATTTATTCCAGACTGAAGAAGGCTTCCAATTGGAACCCGTTCCCTTAGGGGAAGGATTAGGTTTCTGTTCCTTATTTTGTCAAAAGGAATGAAAACGGTTAGCAGCCTTAAATTTACCCTTAGATTTTTTATCCTGAGGCAAAAAAACTCCCTTCCCCCCAGTGACAGTTGAAATAATCGAATCCAACTGAGAACCAAATAATGTATTACCTTGGAAAGAAGTAATTTAGAAGTCATATCAACATTCCAAGATTTAAGCCATAAAGCTCTTCTAGCTAATATAGCTAAAGACATATATCTAACATCAATTCTAATGATATAAAAAATGGCATCACAAATGAAAGTATTAGCATGTTGAATTAACTTAATAATGCTATACACATTATGATCGGGCACTTGTTGCGCTAAGGATTCCAACCAAAAAGTTGAAGCAGCTGCAACATCAGCCAAAGAAATAGCAGGCCAAAGAAGATGACCTGAACACAAATAAGCCTTCCTTAGATAAGATTCAAGTTTCCTATCTAAAGGATCTTTAAAAGAAGTACTATCTGACGTAGGAATAGTAGTACACTTAGCAAGAGTAGAGATGGCCCCATCAACTTTGGGGATCTTTTCATAAAATTCCAATCTATCAGACGGCAAAGGATACAGTTTCTTAAACCTTGAAGAAGGAGTAAAAGAAGTACCCAATTTATTCCATTCCCTAGAAATTACATCTGAAATAGCATCAGGAACTGGAAAAAGCTCAGGAATAACTACATGAGGTTTAAAAACAGAATTTAAACATTTACTAGTTTTAATATCAAGAGGACTAGTCTCCTCCATATCTAATGCAATCAACACCTCTTTTAATAAGGAACGAATATACTCCATTTTAAATAAGTATGAAGATTTGTCAGTGTCAATATCTGAGGCAGAATCTTCTGAACCAGACAGATCCTCATCAGAGATAGATAAATCAGAATGTTGTCGGTCATTTAAAAATTCATCAATTTTATGAGAAGTTTTTAAAAGACCTTTTACGTTTATTAGAAGGCGGTATGGCAGACAAAGCCTTCTGAATGGAATTAGAAACAAATTCTCTCACATTAACAGGAATATCCTGAGCATTAGATGTTGAAGGACCAGCAACAGGTAATGAACTACTAATGGAAATATTGTCTGCATGTAAAAGTTTGTCATGACAACTATCACAAACTACAGCCGGAGGAACAGTTACCACAAGTTTACAACAAATGCACTTAGCTTTCGTAGAACCGACATCAGGATTCCAGTAGCAGATTCTGAGACAGGGTCAGATTGAGACATTTTGCAATATGTAAGAGAAAAAATAACATATAAAGCAAAATTATCAATTTCCTTATATGACAGTTTCAGGAATGGGAAAGAAATGCAAACAAAATAGGCCTCTGGAAACAAGAAGCAAAAAGAAATTAAGTTTTAAATAATGTCAAAAAGTTTGGCGCCAAGTATGACGCCCACAAATGACAAAGGATTTTTTGGCGCCAAAAACGTCTGCAACAAACACGAGCGTCATAGATGACGCATCCAACTAAGACGCCGGAAATGACGAAATTACGTCAACAAACGTAAATCTCGTGCCAAAAAAGTCTTGCGCCAAGAATGATGCAATAAATTATAGCATTTTGCGCTCCCTCTAGCCTAACAGCCCGTAATTTAGAAAAGAGTCAATTAGAAAACTTAAGGTAAGAATTTTTTTTTTTTTAATGCATTTTCCATATATGAAACTGACAGTCTGCAAAAAGGAAATATACTGATGAACCTGAATCATGGAAAATATAAGATAAATAAATATAAATATAAATATAAGAATAAACATATATTTAGAACTTTAAAAATAAAGTGCCAAACCATAGCCGAGAGTGTCTTAAATAAAAGAAACATACTTACCAAAAGACACTCATCTACATAGAAATCTAGCACAAACTTACTTCACCACCTCCATAGGAGGCAAAGTTTGTAAAACTGAATTGTGGGTGTGGTGGGGGGTGTATTTATAGGCATTTTGAGGTTTGGGAAACTTTGCCCCTCCTGGTAGGATTGTATATCCCATACGTCACTAGCTCATGGACTCTTGCCAATTACATGAAAGAAAATCTTTTCACAGGAGGTCTTACTCTGAAACCTATTTGATACCCTTGAGAGACAATACTCTGAATCCATTGATTTTGGATAGAATCTGCCCAAATTTTTTGGAACAATTTTAATCTGCCGCCCACCAGCTGAGCTGGAATGAGGGCCGCACCTTCATGCGGACTTGGGGTCTGGCTTTGGTTTCTTAAAAGGCTTTAATTTAT